>NC_064807.1:54036476-54101511 GCF_023721935.1 Panthera uncia | reverse complement strand
AACAAAACAAAACAAAACAAAACAAAACAAAACAAAACAAAACAAAAAAAACACCCCAAAGAAACCAACTGGAATTATGCCTCAATTTTTAACCACTACCACCAGGTGGCAGTGGTGCCCGATTCCTAAGCATTCAGCTGTAAAGTTTGTGTGATGACTAAGATTTGTGAATCATTCTATTTGTGAATGTTCTTGAAAGCATTGTTTTGTGGGCATGTATTTTTAATTTCAATCAATAGTATCGCGCTGGAGGTCTCTGTGTTCTTACTCCCCCGCCCCCAACGTTCAGCACCATGTTTTAAGGATCTATTTACATTGTTGTGTGTATAGCTGGTTCATTGCACCTCACTGCACCCAGCACTCCAACCATCACAAACAACTTTGTGATAAAATACCCTCTTACATGTCTCTTCATGCACTTGTGCAAGAATTTCTATAATTGCATAGACATGAGTCGGATCCTTCTCATCTCTACTCATAATATTTATTTATCTTAATCTGAGCAACATCCTAAACTTTTAAATTAGGGAACATATTTGCTGTGAGGCATTTTATTTCTGTAGTTCCTTGCAAAACATGTCCCCTTGTTTGTGATGTGATTTAAGCTTACAAAATACTATTGTTGACTAAGATTTGGACCATCACATTGATGATCATGGATTTTCTTCTACTAAATAGACTTTCCCAATTCTTTATGGTAAAAGAGTTGAATTTAAGCAACATCTTAAATTTAAAAAAAATTTTTTTTATTGTTTATTTCTTTTTGACAGAGAGAGAGAGAGAGAGAGACAGAGCATGAGCAGAGTAGGGGCAGAGAGAGAGGGAGACACAGAATCGGAAGCAGGCTCCAGGCTCTGAGCTGTCAGCACACAGCCCCATGCGGGGCTCGAACTCACAGACTGTGAGATCATGACCTGAGCCGAAGTTGGACGCTCAACCGACTGAACCATCCAGGTGCCCCACAACATCCTAAATTTTAAATTAAAGGTGACATTTCAGAATAACATTTAAGGCAAGTTTTCTCAACAGTGGCACTATTTTGGCCTTCTAATTCTTTTTTTCTTTAATGTTTATTGATTTATTTTGAAAGAGAGAGAGCATGCAAGTGGGGGAGGAGCAGAGAGAGAGGGAGAGAGAGACTCCCAAGCAGGCTCCATGCCCAGCACAGAGCCCGCTGTGGGGTTTGATTCCACAATCCTGAAATCATGACCTGAGCCAAAATCAAGAGTTGGATGCTCAACTGACTGAGCAACAAAGGCGCCCCTTGAGCTTCTAATTCTTTGTTATAGGGGCTGTCCTGTGCCATGGAGGATGTTTAGCACCATCCCTGGTTGCTACCCACTAGATGCCAGTAGCACTTCTCCCCAGTTCTAACAACCAAAAGTGTCTGCAGACACTGGTAAATGTCCATCTAGTTGAGAACCACTGTTTTAAGGTAAGTGAACTCTGGGATTCACATGAGGCCTTTTTCTAGGTTCTTCCTTTCTTTTCTTCAGTTTATTTCAGCCCTAATCTCAGGGACCAACTTGCTGTATGTGATTCCGCCCCCCTTTTTTTTTTACATTTACTAATTTTTGAGAGACAGAGAGAGACAGAGCACGAGTGAGGGAGGGACACAGAAGGAGACACAGAATCCGAAGCAGGCTCCAGACTCCGAGCTGTCAGCACAGAGCCCGATGCAGGGCTTGAACTCACAAACTGTGAGATCGTGACCTGAGCTGAAGTCAGACGCTTAAACAACTGAGCCACTCAGGCGCACTTTATGTGATCCCTTTTAAATTCCTCCCACCCCTTGCTTTCTGGCTGCACTAAAGCTCTTCCTGGAGATACTTACTGGAGCCCTTAGCCTCTTAGGGGACTGAGCTCCAAGCAGTCCTCTGAGTTCTCTTTTCTCTAGGTTTCCTGGCCTCCCCCTCAGCCGCTACAATGCATCAGAGCAGGAAGAGGAGGACCCCTCCCTGGGTTATCCAGAAGAGGAAGGAGAGCCCCATAGTGGCTTATAAGACCTTAAAAGACTGATGACTCAGTCTGAAAGGGGGACAGATAAGGTAGTCTCTCTTTTCAGCTCTCATATCCTCTTCTTATAAGGAGTTATTCTCTCTCTAGATCTCTTATGTAACTTAATTGTAATCTACAATCCTTGGGTGAAAACGCAGAGTGACAACTGTCTGCTACATTCCTCAGCACACCAGCCCTGCAAGATGCTTCTGAGGAAATTTCCTGTGGTCAAGTAAGGGAGGGTAATGCTGCCTCCTGGATCCCTCTCTTAGATACTGGCAACGACCATTTGTTTATTAAAGGCTTTGAGAAGCTTTTCAGATGTCTATTTTTAATCCAGCATTTCCCAGATTGACTACAGAACCTTCCCACTCTCCCTCATCATTTAATAAATATCTATTAACACTCCTCAGAACTAGTGTTCCAAGGAACACAGTTTGGGAAATGTTGTCCTAGCTATTAACAAACCTACATCTTTTATAAGTTGCCTTCAAAAGCCATTAATGTGTTCATTCATTTATTGAAAACTGTTGGGTATCCACTATGAGAGGTGTTAGGGCTGCAAAGATTACTTGTGCTAGCAATCACCAGGCTAGCAAGGGGACAGATGAGTCAGTCAGAAGATATGTCGGGGTGCCTGGGTGACTCAGTTGGTTGAATGACCGATTTCATGGTTCGTGAGTTCTAATCAGCTCACTGCTGTCTGCGTGGATCCCGCTTCGGATCATCTGTCTCCCTCTTTCTCTGCTCCTCCCCTGCTCGTGCTCTTTCTCTCAAAAATAAATAAACATTTAAAAAAAGAAAAGAAAAGATATGTTAAGGTTTGAGTCAGATGTTGGGGAGAAGATGAAACGCTGTGATTAATTCTGACACTGGAGTTCTGATAATCTTCACAGATCAAATAATACCTTACTTAGCCTAGAATACAAGACTGGGTCCCTTACATCCTCACAATGTTAGGAGCTGGTTAGAAAGACAGAATCTTAGGCTGCACCTTAGAGTTACCAAGTCAGAACTTGGGCTTTAACAAGACCCCCAGGTACTTTACTTTTATACTTTACTGTTTGAGAAGCACAGCCTTAAAATGAGCACATGTTCTGATAAGAATGCAAACAGAACCCAAATGTATTACTGAGTGATCTCTTGGCCAAAGGCTGACATAGCAGTCTCCAGGCCAGGCCAGACAGATGGACTAGGAAGGGAAGACTGGTACATCCAACAACTGTCCTCTCTTCTCTCCTTGTCATCACCTAGCAATGACTGATTCAGTAGGTTAAGCTGCAGTTATGTATGTCATCAGGGAGCAAGAACAGATAATGAGGCCGTGCCTGTGGTCCTTCCTGCTTAGATGTCTCCCACGGCTGGGTAGACTTAATGGCTATGGTTGGAAAGAAGGGAATGAGCAGGGTTCAGAAGGGGAAGGGGCATTTCCCAGAGATACCACCTCTGCTCTGGACTAAGCAAATAGCCAGCTGCACAGCCCAGCCCTCAGGGCTCTGTATGGAGAACTTTTAGCTTCTTCCTCTTGATCCCCAACACTGGTAGATGGAGGAGGTACAGTGAGGATTTATGGCAGCCTGACCATCAGGAAGCAAAGATGTTCCAAGTGAGTGTACCAGGAAGCTGAACAAGTCCAGTCTTAGGTTCTCATCCACCCTCCACTCCCCGGCTTTTTTAAAAGTTTATTTTTGGGGTGCCTGGGTGGCGCAGTCGGTTAAGCGTCCGACTTCAGCCAGGTCACGATCTCGCGGTCCGTGAGTTCGAGCCCCGCGTCAGGCTCTGGGCTGATGGCTCGGAGCCTGGAGCCTGTTTCCGATTCTGTGTCTCCCTCTCTCTCTGCCCCTCCCCCGTTCATGCTCTGTCTCTCTCTGTCCCAAAAATAAATAAAAAACGTTGAAAAAAAAATTTAAAAAAAAGAAAAAAAAAAGTTTATTTTTATTTATTTTGAGAGAGCTATAGAGAGAGAACAAGTGGGGGAGGGACAGAGAGAGGGAGACAGAATACCAAGCAGTCTCATGCACTGTCAGCACAGAGCCCACTGTGGGGCTCGGACTCACAAACCGTGAGATTATGACCTGAGCCGAAATTAAGTCAGATGTTTAACCAACTGAGCCACCCAGGCGTGCACACCCCTCCCCTCCCCCCTTTTTTCTTTTGATTCTCTTCTCCTCTTAACAGGTCGTGCCCTTGTCTGGGCCTGGCCCTGGGCACTGGCGGCATGAGATCTGCAGGCAGAGTAGGGTGAGGACCTTGCGGAATGCTCTCTCCACTGGCTTGGCTTCTGATGGGGGGACCGTGGCTAGCCTGGGTGGGGGGGTCACCAAGAGGAGGGAAACTGAAAACCACAACCTCAGTAACCACCATGAAGGGTGGCGGACCATGCCATCTCAGAAGATGCCACTTCTGTGTATTGATTATTTTGAGTGTAGGCCCTTGAAAAGCAACCAATGCAGAGAGAGGTTTTCTCTAAGTTCTTCTTACCCGCCTAAAGATAGATTCTCCCGGGGCACCTGGGTAGCTGAGCCAGCTAAGCATCTGACTCTTGATTTCAGCTCAGGTCATGATCTCACAATTTGTGACTTCAAGCCCCACATCAGCCTCTGTGCTGACAGTGCGGAACTTGCTTGGGATTCTCTTTCTCCTCTCTGCCCCTCCCCTGCTCGTGCTCTCTCTCTCTCTGTCTCAAAAATAAATAAACTTAAAAAAATAACAATAAATAAAGATAGATCCTTCAAAAGGAGCTCATTTATCATAGATCCCCTCCCTAAAGGTGTCATCAACCAGGGAAAATTGTCTCATTACAGGAAAGGAGGCTAGAAGTCAATACCACACCCAGAAGACAAACTTTGTCTCAAATTATTATACCTGCCATCTATTCTGAAGGCCCACTAATCTTTCCTAAAAATCATTTTATCTCCTCTAAGAGGCCTGTATTCCCACTTCCCTTTCCCTATTCAGTTGGTATTTCACTCTGAATTCTAAACTACCTCAAGGACCTCCTCTTCTCCTGAGTATCTCCCATGTATACATGAAGTATACATGTTAATAAACTTCTGTGTTTTTTTTCCTCGTTAATCTGTCTTTTATTACAAGGGTCTCAGCTAAGAACTCAGAAGGGTAGAGAGAACATTTTTTCTCCTCCCCTACAACAACAAAACAAAACAAAATATTGAAATACCAACGCAGGCTTTCAGCATACTTCTCTGCCCCTGACTCCAGGTCTAATGTGTGGCACATTCTCCAGCAGGGGGCGCCTGTCTGCTGCTCCAAAGGGCCAGCACAGAGCAGCCAATGCCTGGCTCTACCAAGATGAACTCTTACGATTCTACCTAGACACTCAAAGGTAAGTCAGCAAGAATCTGATAGACATGGGATTTCAAGTAGAAAGAAAGGCCCACGCGAAGGCCTAAAGGCAGTCCCACATTCACTTGGGTGGGAAAAGGGACATCAACTTACACATCTCTGTTCATTCCTGAGTAAACTGGACTTATGTTTTCCATACTCCAAAGACACCATTCATACCCTGTGCATGTCACTGGTGGCAGAGTCCCATGTTTGTTCCTCAAGGACAGGGCTAGTTCTGATTCAACTTGTTTCTCAGCAGCCCACTACAGGTGGCCCAACCTAACCCTGACTGGAAGAGTAAGAACTCCCCACATTTCCATGGCAGGTGCTTAGGACAATGGGATCCATGGTAGCAACCTCATTCCTACAGGTTGACCTCATCAGAAGGGTCCCTGTCTCACCACCTCCTACTCTTTTCTGAAGAAAGAGTTAACTCAGAGAGTTGTTTGCTGAGGTTCCTGGCACTAATCAGGCCAACGCATATCTGGAGGCAAATTCCTTGGCTGGGACTTGCCAGGGTCAGTCTGATTTGTTTCTGATAGTGTGAGCAGAACATGATGTATGTGTTCTCTTAAAAAAAAAACCAAAAAACTCTAGCTACAAGAGTAATTTGTACTCATTGCATAAAAATTGAAAAATAAAGAAAAATATAAAGGAAAAAAGAAATACCACCTCCAATCCCACTACCTAAAGGCAACCTGTTTGTACATTTTGGTGAATTCCTTACAAGTTTTTCTTTTCTATGCATATATGTGTATGTATTTAACATAGTTGAGATCAAAATAACTAAGTTTCATGCTTTACTTTTTCACTTGGTAGTACATTGTAAGCTCTTATTAAAATTTGCTGTAATCACCATTAATATTCCATCTATCCTTCTATCATTTAATTAACCATGTCCCTATAGTGGTGACAGATTTATATCACACTTCAACTGCGAATGTGCAGAAAAACTGTGATTTCCGGATTCTTTAGCTAAGCTAGCCTCCTGTACAACTTCCCACCCACTTATAATAGGGAAAATGAACCATGGGTCTAACTACAGAATAATCTAAGAAATAGTTTAAAAAGCATTTACGGCTTTTATCTTACTACATGATCCCCTTTTGCATGTCAGAAACCTCAGTCTTTCTCTTTGCAAGCTTTCTGTAACAAATTCTAATCCCTGCTTTCCCCTCCTTCTCATGGATGCTGAGCCCCCCAAGGTCTCAGCAGAAAGCAGATGGTTTACTCCATGTGTCACTGAGGAGTTTAATGAAGGGACTATTTACAAAGGTGCCAGCAGGGCTACCGTGACAAGTAAATGACAAAGTACTCAGGACTAGAGATGTGGGAGGGCATTGCCTATTGCCACCCCAGTCCTGAAGGAGCAACAGCCAAAACTGTACCCGTGAGGGAGAGACAGTCCAACAGGAATTTAGGTGGAGGAACGCAGCTATTGCCTCCTTGTGGTCTGGTTGAGAGGGAACCAGGGGAGCAATCACTCTGACATGTCTCTACCTGCACTCAGATCTCTTCCCAGTGCTTCCTGTTAGCTGAACTATAAGCTGAACTCTTTGGAGGGTGCTGGCCACCCTAAACTGCTGGAGCTGGATGCTAAAGAAACCGTCTGTCCCGCAGGAACTTGATGCTAGAGAAGTCACTTGCATTGCAGGAGCTGGGTACTGGAGAAGTTGTCCATGTTGTAGGAGTCAGGTGCCACATGCCCCTGGGGCGGGGTGGGGGTGGGGGGTGTTGCAGAACAGAGCATACCCAAATCAGGAAAAGAAAATTCCTCCCACAATGTCTCTCCCATGCCCTCTACTGACAAAGCTTTACATCAGTCACCTAGAAAAGAAAACATTTTGAGATGGTGTACTGTATTTTTTCAGGGCAGACAATGAAGACTGAATTTGGATCTGAGAGGCAACAGATTGATAATTAGCACAATCACAAGTCTGTATGCCCAGAGAAGGGACTTTGATTGGTTGAGCTGGTGCCACCCTGGATTTATCAGTCACTGTGCTAAGAATGGAACCACATTACTATAAAGAGAAGCAGTGAGCATGAAAAGGCAGGTGCAGGAAAGCAAACTGGTCACCAAGCAGCCTCTGCTCTCCCAGGAAGAGAGCACTAAAGAAAGAGTCACTAGAGAAATTGTCTGTCCTATAGATCAGGAACATTTCATCAAGCCTCACCATTACTTGGAAAATACTCCTCAGAACTACACATTTTCTTTTATTCAAACATGCAGCTCACCAAGAAATCTGATTTTTCTTACCATTTACCCCAATATCAGCTGAGGGGCAGATTTTTGGGCAGTGGATACACATATTCTGCTGTTTGGAAAGGCATGTCATCTACTGTGATCTAATAGATTGACCTTTGATGGCTATAGAAGCCTTGAGTGGTATCAGTGAAAATTTGTCACCAAGACTCTGTTCTTAGCTGGTGCACTAAGAAAAGCCAGTTTCTGATCTTGAGAAGCTGAGAACCAGGTTTTGGACTTCAGAGACTCAACCAGGGTGTTCTCCTAAAGGACCTGCAGCTTGCACCCCTGACAATTATTGCTGCCAGCACATCCCCCAAGGAAGAACTCTGCAGAACACATAATTAGGCATGGATAAATAATATTCTATAAATGTCTAACCAACAAGCATTCCATAGTTGCTGGACTTACAGGCATTTTTCAGTCTTTCACTGTTACATATAACACAAAGATGAATGTCTTTGTGATTAGTATCTGTGATTTGTGTTCTTTTTTGCTGCTGTTTTGTTTTTACATTTCAAATGGTTCTGTTAGGCTAGATGATCAGAATTGGAAATAAATTTATGTTAATTCACATTCTCCTTTTTGGGGGAGGGGAAGCATTTTATTTGCACTTGAGAACTACTGCCTTATGATTTCAGAAATGTACCAATTACAGTTCCACTTGGGACCATTTCAGGACATCCTGACTCACACAGAACATTATGGTTTAAAATGTGTGTGTGTGCGCGCGCATGCACGTATACATATGAAATCTTGCTTTCTCTACATTTCTTTAGTTAATATTGATGTTAGCTATTCATGTGCACAAAAGGTATTTAGTCCTCTTGCCCTCTTCTGAGAGTCATCTGTTGAGATCCTTCACAATAGAGATGAATTGTGTTTCAATCTCTGGGGAATTTCATGTCCCAGATTCTTCATTCTGTCCTCTTTTGAATGGAAGGGAGTGCTTCTCCTACCTCTAACTCCTTTGGAAATTCCCTTCTAGATTCAAATGTCTTTGGTGTAGGATTGGGCTTGAGTGGCCAAGAGCTTCGATGAGAATGGAAACAAGTGTATGGAAGTCTGAAGCCTGCAAAGCAGATCGAGTTTCAATCCTGGGTGGCGAGTCTTCAAAGGGAAAGAACTGGTCTGTATATAGTTTTCTTTTCACTCCCCATTAAAAAAAAAATTTTTTTTTTAACATTTATTTATTTTTGAGACAGAGAGAGACAGAGCATGAACGGGGGAGGGGCAGAGAGAGAGGGAGACACAGAATTGGAAGCAGGCTCCAGGCTCTGAGCCATCAGCCCAGAGCCCGACGCGGGGCTCAAACTCACGGACCGCGAGATCATGACCTGAGCTGAAGTCGGACGCTTAACCGACTGAGCCACCCAGGCGCCCCCACTCCCCATTTTTAAATACCCCAGAGTGACCCGGGTCTTTTTCGTCTCCTTATTTGACTCAAATTGAGTCTTTAAATAAACTATGCTCCTCTTAGCAGCCTAAAACATATCTAGAGGAAATGTGTCATTGAAAGTGCTATTTTGAAGTCATGTGATAAATTATCAGAGCCAGAATCTCCTTACCCCCCTCTGAGCTCTATGCCTTCTTTGGCTCCGTAAGAGAATAACTTTCTTTTTTTCCCTCTCCTTCTCCTTTTGGCTTCTAAAACTGACACAGAGAATATGGCTTGCCCTGAGAAACTGCATGCAGGTGGTGAGCACATGGCAAGTGTTAGGCAGTTGTGTGTGTTGAAGTCAGTGTGGCATGTGTGGGAATGCAAGAAGTGACAGTAACTCCTTCATGTGGGGAGTGGGGCTTAACAATGGTAATCAAGGGAGCTTTGGGGAAGAGGGGCCATTGGTGGTCACCTTAAATGATAGACAGAGTTTGGAAAACAGCAAAGGAATCAGCTAAATTTCTGTTAGTTTCCACTCCTGTCTTACTGATACCACCAGGAATTCTGGTGCTCCATGTTGCTGCCAGAGACAGTCACCCATTCATTCATCATCCATCCATCCATCCATCCATCCATGTATGCATATATACATACATCTGACATTTTATTCATCCATTTATTCATCCTTCCAGTGATCCTTCCATCTTTCCATCCATTTTCCCACTATTTACCAAGGCTCTATTCTCTGTTGCATGCTGAAGGCCCAAATATTAATAACACAAGATTCTAGCTTTCAAGGTGCACACAGTCTAGCGGTTAGCTGAACAATTTACGAATAGATAACCATACAGAGCAGTAAGTGTATCCTGTAGGAGTTGGTCTAAAGGATGCCTGTATAAATGTCTCTGTCACCCAAAAGGCCTTACCTGACCACCCAGTCTGAAACAGGTTCTTGTTATTATTATTTTTTATAATATTCTTTTTCTTTTCCTTTGGAGCACTTATCACAACTTGTTAGTGTATAGTTAACAGTATGTTTATTTGCTTAATATCGGAAGCTCCATGGGGGTAGGTTCTACCTCTGCTTTGGTTATTATTGACTATGGAACAAGTGGTCTATGTATGGCATATAGCAAGCCTGCAGTAGACATTCACTGAATGAATTAATAAATAAGTGCTGATCATGCCCACGAAGCATCATTTCTTGTACCAAACCAGTGGTTATCAAAGTATGATCCTTGGACCAGCAGCATCACTTACTGGAAATGAAAATTCTTAAAAAAAATTTTTTTAATGTTTATTTATTCTTGAGAGAGAGAGAGACAGAGCACAAGTTGGGGAGGGGCAGAGAGAGAGGGAGACACAGAATCTGAAGCAGGCTCCAGGCTCTGAGCTGTCAGCACAGAGCCCGATGTGGGGCTCGAACCCAGAAACTGTGAGATCATGACCTGAGCCAAAGTTGGTCACTTAGCAGATTCAGCCACTCAGGTACCCCTGGAAATTAAAATTCTTGACCCCACCTGTTGGTTCATAAACTGGCCCCATACACAGAGGGCAGAGAGGCCAAAGAAACAAGCAGATCACTCCAGATTGTTTGGAGGCAGGTTTAATAAGCAAGGGAACTTACTTAGGAGGCTTGGCTTTTAGGGCCACAAGAGAAATACATGTCTGCACCCACCCGCCTAATCTTAAAAGTTCATACAGAGGCATAACCTGGGTTCAGCCTTGTCTTCAGTCCAGGTGATCTCAACACCTTACTCTTTCAAAACTTCATCCTTGGAACAGCTCCCGCTGTGGGAACAGTAGGCAGAGCATACATTCCAAGGACAGGGGAGGGGGTGATGAGCCTCCTGCTGCCCAGGACCTCCTTGAGGGTCAACCAGCAGTCATGTCTTCTCAATTACCTCCTCCCACATCACCCCAGACCAGAATTAGAATCAGAAACTCTGCAATCAGCAATCCACATTTTAAAAATCTTCGTGGGTGATTTTGATGCACACTAAAGCTTATGAACATTGTACTAAATTAATAAATGACAATTCTAGTCTACTTTAGACATCTATAGATTTCAGTGCAGAGACCAGAGTAATTGTGTCTGGATTGGGGAATACTTCATGGAGAAAGTGATGTTTTCAAGCAAGCCTTGAGCTAGATGAGCCAGGAAAAGGCAATTCAGGTGGATTAGCCTGGTGTATAACCAAAGGTGTGGATTAGCCCTTATAGGCCTTTGAAGAGACCTATAAGTAGTTCTGCATGGCTGGGGATGGCATGAGATGAGGATGGAGTTGTAGGCAGGGGTCTTGAAAGCCCAGTTTGGAGCGAGGAGGTAACACATTCCCCATCTCCCTCCCCTTCCTACAGCTGTCAAGACTGGCCTGAGTCAGACTTCCCTGAACTCACTTCCCACCTCTTCCCGCCTTTCTCTTCCTTCCCTCCTTCCCCTCCTCCCTCTGCTCTCAACTCCTCCCTTCCCCTGGGGGTGAGACCGCCTGGCTCCGAGGCCAACTCCACCCCTCCCCCACCTGGCCAGCCCACTGACGTAAGCTTGGCCAGGCGGGGCGTGTCTGGTTTGCAGCTTTGGAGCCTGGCCTAGCTGCCTCCCTCACTGCTCCTGGCTTTGTGGGAAAGCCTGGGATGCTGGTGTGCTCTAGGAGCTTATCTGGGGGTTCCAGGGCTCAAGAGAGTCTCTTTCTCTGGAGGCATCTTGCTCTGGGGGAGGGAACAGTGGTGTCAGAGCCGGGGCTTCTCGGGACCCAGGCTTGCGTCATACCACCTCCAGGGGAACTGGCTCTAGGCCCTCTCCTCCCCTAGTGACTCACAGCAGGCCTGGTCTCCAGGGTCCTCAATCCAATTGTGCTTGGAAGTGATGAAGTGTGATAACAGCCCTAATGACAATAGGTCCTATGTATCCAGCTCTTAGTGTGTTGGCACTATGAGTCACCTACACCTTGTAACTCTCAACTTTATGCAACCCAATAATATTTTTCAATGCCATTTTTAGCATTCATAGATAATATAGCCAACCTGCATCACAGTTTCATAATATTAAACTAAAAAATGCCTCATAATTTAAAGGCGGAAATAAAAGGTGTTTAGAATACAAGAATATATATTTTTTGCTTGCTTGGGCAGCACATATACTAAAATTGGAACAATACAGAGAAGATTAGCATGGCCCCTGTGCAAGGACAACATGCAAATTTGTGATGATAGCACGTAGCCTGCTTAGGATTCCCTCTCTCCCTCTCTCTGTCTCTGTCTCTGTCTCTCTCTCTCTCGGCCTTCTCCTTATCAAAATAAATAAACTTTTGGAGCTTCTGGGTGGCTCAGTCGGTTAAGCGTCCGACTCTTGATTTCAGCTCAGGTCATGATCTCACCGTGTGTGAGTTCCAGCCCTATGTCAGGATCTGCACTGACAGTGCACAGCCTGCTTGGGATTCTCTCTCTCTTTCTCTGTCTCTCTCTCTCTCTGCCCCTCCCTCCCTGCCCCTCTCTCCCAAAATAAAGGAATAAACATTATATGGGGTGCCTGGGTGGCTCAGTCGGTTAAGCATCTGACTTCAGCTCAGGTCATGATCTCGCCGTCCTTGAGTTCAGGCCCCGAGTCAGGTTCTGTGCTGACAGCTCAGAGCCTGGAGCCTGTTTCAGATTCTGTGTCTCCCTCTCTCTCTGCCCCTCCCCCACTCACGCTCTGTCTGTCTCTGAAAAATGAATAAACCTTTAAAAATTTTTTTAAAAATAAAAAAAAGAAATAAACATTATAAATAAATAAACAGACTTAAAAAAAGATTTGTGAGGGGCACCTGGGTGGCTTAGTCAGTTAGGTATCTGACTTTGACTCATGTCATGGTCTCCCAGTTCGCGAGGGCAAGCCCCACATTGGGCTTGCTGCTGTCAGCACAGAACCGGCTTCAGATCCTCTATTCTCCTCTCTCTCTGCTCCTCTTCCACTTGTGCTCTCTCTCTCAAAAATAAATAAACATTAAAAATAGTTTGTGAAATGTTCAATATGGAAATGCTTGGACAGACCCGGCTGGCAGATATAATGAAGCAGCCATCCCCTGTAAATGGGCAACAACTACAAACGCAGGCTGTTACACCTATGTTACATTATTGGCTCCAATAGCAACCACCAGCACCGTTGCCATTCAATCATGATTTCTGCAATGGTGAACTTCCCTGCTAAAGTTCCAAATAAAACAGAATCCAATCTTCCCTTGATTGACACAGTGCTCCCCTGTCTTTTGTTTGCCCCTCCAGATCCATTCTCCCCCACTTCTCTATCCCGCTGTTGGCCCTGGGAGCCTGTCACAACCACCACACTCTTGGCCTCTGATTTCCTGTTGGGTTTGGCCAATGAAAGACAGGAGATGGAATTAGGGAGGGGAAGGAGATTGGGGTTTTTATTTTTCTGCCTACCTCCTATCTATACCTTCATCTTAAAGTCACTGTTCTCAGGGTGGCTACAGAGGGTTGAATGAGGGCCCCCCCCAAAAGCTGTCTGTGGGGCAACCTGATATTGTGGAGGCCAGCAGCACAGGTGGTGAAAGAATTCACCGAAGGCAGAACAAAGGAGAAAGAAGTCTATTGAATAAGTTGCAAGGGAAGCAGCAGGCAGGACAGCAAAGAGGCTGTGGTACGGGGCTGTAGTTAAGGGGGAAGGTGAGGAGGTATGCAAACATACAGAACTGTCCCCTTTTGATACCTGTGCCTGTGTGTAAGTAGTAAGTAGCCCATTGGTCAGCTAGGGCCCCTGGATGTTTTGAAGTCGGTCGCCTACTGGGCCTGTTTGCTTTCAGCCCGGTGGTCACTGTGGGCCCTTTTACCTTACCTTTTTCCATTGCTCAAGCCTGTTACCTAAAAGTGGCCTCGCCAATGTCCACATTCTAACTTCTGGAACCTGTGCATGTAACCTTATTTGGAGAAAGGATCTGTGCAGATGTAATTAAGGCTCTTGAGATGTGATTGCCCTAGATGATCTGGATGGACCCTAAATTCAAAGACGAGTGTCTTCATAAGACACAGAAGAGAAGACACAGAGAAGAGATGGCCATGTAAAGATGGAAGCAGAGACCGAAGTGATGCAGACAACCAAGGAACACTGGGGGCCCCCAGAAGCTGGAAGAGGCCAGGAAGCATTCTCCCGTGGGGTCTTTGGAGGCACTGTGGCCTTGATGTTGCCTTGATTTCAGACTTTTGACCTTGAGAATGGTGAGAATAAATTTTTGTTGCTTTGAGCCACCAAGGTCGTGGTGATTTGTTGTGGCAGCCTGGGAATCTAATACTGTCAGCAACACTTCTTCCCTGTCAGGTTCCAGTAATCTTGCCCCGCCCCCCACCTCCCCCTTGGATATATAGCGGTGGTGACAGCTGTGCTGCTGCTGGACCTGGGTGCCTGCCCTGTCCTGTCTGGCTTCCCCACACCTGTCCACACCTTTGTAATTCGTCATTTTGCAAATTAACCCCTCCCTGAATTATCCTCCCGTGAGGGTGCTGATTCCTGTCAAAGTGCTGACAGTGACACAGGGCAAACACATTCCTGGAACACTCAACTGACATTAAAACCATGCAAAAATACTTTGTGGTTCTTTGTAAAACAGCGTTTAGTTCTAGGCTTACATTATTGTAACGTCAGATAAATGAATGTCCAACGGACCATATGAAAGCTTGGCAGACGAGTAACAGCTTGTTACTGTGGAGGAGTGTCCTAAGCATCACAGGACATCTAGCATCTTTAGTTAGAAGGGTTCCACAGTCATTGTTACAACCAAACATGACCTTACAATTTCCAGCTCCCTCCTCCCTCCCAACTCCCTCCCTCTCTCCCTCCCAGAGTGACATCATTCAATGGAGAACCACTGGTTATATAATATGTTTTTAAACCCTACAACCACATTTTAACTAGAAACTGTCTCTACTTTACACATGTGGAAATAGGCTCAAAGAGACAAAGAAACCTGCTTGGGTCTTTTGGGGGGGCGGGGTTTCAGACTCAGATATGACTGGATTTAAGGCCTGTGTTCCTAGTCACAAAGCTGTACTGCCCCTTTGTATTTTGGGTCTTTGTCAGGGTCAAAGGGCAGAGACAGTGCTGGAAGAGGTCAAATGTAACTCATAATAAGGAGGGGTTCCATCAAAGATGTGCCAGTCTGGGAATGGTATGCTACGTATAACAATATACAACTTCAAAATCTCAGTGACTTCACACAGTAAGGATTTATTTATTGCACCTGTAAAATCCAATTCAGATCTTCTTGGTAGGGTAACTCCTGGGCAGCTCTTCTCCAGGCAGTGAAATCAGAGATTTGGCCTTCTTCCATGAGGAAGCTCCCATCTCAGAGCCTTTTGTTTCCAGCCTTATAGAGATAGGAGAGAGGGTGTGGAAGATTACCTGGGATATTTTATGGGAAAATGTGGAAATGGCATGCTTTTCTTCTACCTTCCTCCTATTGGCTGAACTCAGTCATATGGTCCATATCTAGATGCCAAGGGGCCTGGGAAATGTAATCTACATCTAGTGAGCATAGCATTGTCTCTGCAGAAGTATTGTCAAACTCTTCCAGTCCCTATATTAAAAGCATAAAGAAGAGAGACTTAAATTCAAGTGTTATCTTTGCTATTGATCTGCCAAATGACCACCTTCATATCTTGTCCCTTTTTAGGGCCTCAGTTTCTTCATTTGTCAGATGGTTTTGGAAGCTCATCCCTCGTAGCTGAATGATGGCCAGATGTAAGAGGAGAAGTAGAGTGCTGGTTGGAAGAAATCCTGGAGAGAGCTGCTCCCACCTCCTATCTGACTTTGCCCAACAGCTCTCCAGACTCCACTTTCCACCTTCTGCAGCCAGGAAAGCCCAGCAGATTCTCCTGGTCGTTGAGGAGGCCTTCTCTGTGAAGCTCAAGTTTCAGTGGTATGTCTGCACATTGGTATTGTTGGGAAAGAGGGGTTTTGGGGAATGAATAAAATTTTGGAAGCCAGATGCTAGAATCTACCAGAGAACTCTTGCAATGGCCATGAAGACCCACCGAGGCCTCAGAGATCCAGGCATTAATCCAAGGAGATGCTGGAGTTGTGGCTGAGGAACTGGGGCTGGTGTGTGGGGAGCCAATGCTCACTCCAATGGACATCTACTGTTTGGTCTTCCCAAAACCTCTCTTTCAGGAATCAACTCTCCCATACCCAAACTACAAGGTTGCAGTGGGAAATGCCATGTTTCTACAATATGACCCTAGTCCCTGGTCACTTGATTGGTCCAGGGTCAGACACTTAACCCATACCAGAACAATAATGTTTCTGGTTTTTCCAACCAGAGATAGAGATGAGAGAAGAAGAGCTATGTTAACTTCTCTCCAGCTGATTGGTCCAATAACATGTAACTCTTTTAAGTACTTTTGACAGCCATATTCCCCCCCCCCCCCCCCCCCCCCCCCCGTGTGAAAGTAACAAGCAGGAGAAACTGATCTAATGAGAGAATGAAAGATGAGGAGATTCCCAGTGGCATCTGAGTTTCTGATTCTGCTCCATGGCATATAGTATTTCATTCCTGAGGTCAGGCTCTAATCTAGTCTCTTGTCTCTGTGGCATGCCCCTGTATTGTTATAATTAAGTTTCCCCTTCTTGATAATGCAGGTGGATTTTTGTTATTTATATTCCAAAAAAGCTAAGGAATAATATGAACTTTCTTACTAGATACATTCATTCATTCAAGTGCATCCTTCTTGTGCCACCTCCATGCTTGGTTACCATGAAGGTGCTGGAAATCCAATGATCAATAGTATAGACATAGTATCTACCCTCAGGGACCTTATACTTGGAGGTGGGAAAACAGGTTAGGGCAGGGCAGACCTGGAACACATACTATACAGGTAAACTCCGGGTTTCTGAGAACATACAACAAGATTATGAGAGTGTACAAGGTGAGAACTAAAGGAATGAGCAGGAGTTGACTGGAATGAGTTAGGAATTATGATGTAAAGGAGGGAGAGCATCCCAGTCTGGAAGAAGAGCATGAATAATCTACCATGAAGCCAGTATCCTCTACAAAGAAAGCAACATTTCAGTTAAGCGTCCTGGTTTCTCATCTACCCCTACTTTGGGCCCTCTGCTAATACACTGGTAAGAAAACTCTTTCCTTTTGCCCAGAAGCAACCACCTTGTCTTGCCCAGATTCTTCTATTCCTTATTGAGCTATTACAAAGGGAGAAATACAAAATGCCCCTCTCATTGATTCCCATTTTGGTAGAGAAAGCTAGATTTCATCCTAATAGCCGCTATCCTCACCTTCCTTATTACTATGTTAGGGGCAGCAAAGTGGCTGGCTAATAAAACCACATTTCCCAACCTTCCTTGTAGAGGGGGATGGCTAAGGAGAGGTCACTGGAAGTGATTTGATAAGGTTTTTAGAAAGCTGTTTAAAGGGGTTAACTTAGCTAGCAAGCACCTCTTTGTCCTTTCCCCCTGTTCTTGCTTATTTGTCCCTGGGACCAGGACTTGATGGATGGAGCTCCAGCAGTCATTTTCATCTCCGAGTTGAAGTCATGTGCTAAGAATGCAGAGCAGAAGACAGGATTCCAGTTTTGGAAACTTGTAGAGTCCCCACACCAGCCTGGCCTGCCTGGAGACAGTTTATCATGTAAGAGGAAAATAATCCCCTATCTCATTTAGGTCCAAACTGTTGTTTTGAATTGCTCTTACTAGCAGCTGAACAAAATTCCTCATTGATGAAACCCTAAAGGCCCTCTCATAACTCAGTTTCTTTTCTCTAAATAGTCCCCAAGTCATTCATTCAATCATGTATTCATTCACTCACTCAAACACCCTCTGATTGAAGATAACTATCTCATATTCTTGAATCAGATGAGATTATGTGGGTATGAAAGGGTAGTGTAAATACCAAAGCATTCCGTACATATTAAATTTTGCTACCATCATTGTATTATTATGATTTGTTGTTACTCAAGTGTCCAATGGAGAAGTTTTAGTATGTGGTATGCAATTTGCTGGAGGAAACTACTGCTGTTAACTGGTGTGAATTGTTGAAATCCAGTGCTATTTGGTATGGAAAAGAAGCAAGGCGTGACCCAGGGCAAGTGCTTCTCAAACTGTAATATGCACAGAGAAAAATTTAGGTATCTTATTCAAATGCAGATTCAGACTCAGAGGGTCTGGGGCAGCTGAGAGTCTGCCTTTCTAACAAGCTCTCATAGGTGAGGCTGCTTTGCCCTGGACCTTTGAATAATAGGGAACTAGGAGAGCTTTCCAGGTGCTGGGGAGAGAAATGATGAGAGGGGAGGAAGGCAAGCTGAGAGCAGAGAGAAAAGGAAAGTTATTTAGAAGCTCTATCTCCAAACAGGTTCGTACCAATTAAAAAAAGCCAGGTACTACACATATAGTATTTCATTGGATTCTTACAACCTTATATAAGAGGAATTCTAATCCTCATTTTACAGTTGAGAAAATAAGTGGAAGCTCAGAAAAGTTAAGGGAAAGTCACACAGCAGGTAAGTGGCAGGGATTGGATCGGGATCCAGGCTTTTCAGAGGCCAGAGCCCGTATTTCTTTCTAAGTACCTTGCTAAAATTCTGGGGAAGCTTACTCCTTTCACTGAGTTCTTCCTTCTCACCCAGGAAATGCTAGTCAGGGAAGGAGGAAGAGGCTGCCCAAAGGAACCAGGCTGCTTGGCTCAGCTCTTATCTACATAAACGCTTTCAGTGGCTAAGCTTTGTTTTCAAACCATGGGGCCCCAGGGGGTGGGAAGTGGGAGGGGTACAAGTGGGATGTTTACACATTTTATTGGACAATTTCCACTTTGTAAGCCTAGTCTCTTCTCTGGAGGGAGCCATGTTCCAGAGCTGCTGGAACTTGTCCTGGGAAGTGGGAGCCACAGAAGTGAAAGCAAACCCTGCTCTGACTCTGACCTGGGACCCTTGCTCATTCCCTGGGTACTTGATGCCTTTGAGGGACTCCTGGCTCTGCCTTGGCTAACTGGCAAGTGTAAGGCCCCAGCAGAGACCCTCGTTTTATCCCAAGGTAGCAGATATAAATGAGCACATTGTGTCTCCACAAAAGGTAGGCCACTCAGAGCAGAGCCTCTTTGATAGGCTCCCTCTGCCAGTGCTGTGCCTTGGGGCTCTGAAGTAAGAAATCTGAGCCATTTCTGTCTCCAGTTTCCCACATGTGACTAGATTTTGTCCACTTTCACCACCATGGGGACCTGGGGAGGACCCTTGCACAGTAAATCTTTGATTGGGAAAGTGGTTCTATCATTTGAAAGGATGATGTTAAAGAGAGACAGGACTAAGTGACAAACGTACTCAGGGGGTAGTGCAGAGAAACAGCTCCGGGTGCAGGACCAGGAAAAGCCTGGGATCTCAGAGCAGGGTTGACAGGTATGAGGGGAGAAAATCATGGAGGCACATCAGGAATGCCAGTCTGAGTCCTGATTGCAGAAAAGCATGAAAGAGCTTCCGGGTAAGAAAAGAAACCAGGACACATGATGTGGTTCCTTCTCTCCAGAGGATAAGCTGTGGTCTGCTTTGATGTTAACTCCACAGGTATGCCAAGGCTATTGGATGTACTGGTTTTAGGTTTGGGGTCCAGCTATAGCAGCAACACCATAGGTGGGAAGAGAGGAGACAGAGGGGACAATCTTCTCATTGAAGGATGCCCAGAGGTATCCTAGTGTGGACTGTCTGAAGAGGAAGGACTTGATAACATCTATTCTGGCTGAGCCAAAATCATCCTCTAGCCTTCATTCCCTCAAGAATGTTTTCTGTTCCCAGGATCCCAGTTTCCCCTCCTTTCTGAGACAGGGCCAGCATTTCCAATGCCGTGAAGGATAAATGGGGTGCAACGTGAAATGGTGTCGGATATTCCAAATCACCCTCACTCTGGCTGGTCTGGTCCTAGAAGCAGAAGAAAGCCAGGAAAAACCTCTCGGGAGCCCATGACCTCCATTGTCTCCCAGCCACCGCCATCTTTGGGGCCAGGCTACTGGTTGACTCCAAATGGTTAACAATACTTGCTGTCTCCACTTTCTTGATTATCATTCTCCCAGAACTCTGCAGTCTAGTTTCTGCCCCCACTCTACCCTACCCCACTGAAACTTCTCCAACCAATGGCATCAACAGTCTGGACCAAATCCAGGGACCATTTTTCAGTTCTTACTTTTACTCTGAGCCCTTTGCCTATTGGTTATAATCTTTTCTTCTTGAAAATCTCAACTCTAGGGGTTCTTAGCAAAGGGTTCATGAGTCCTTAGATTGTCTTCAGGTAAAAACAACATTTTCAAGGACAGCAGTCCTTGAAATTGTTATACGAAGAGTTATACAAAAGTGTATTTTTTTTAGGGAGGATGGTCCAGGGCATTGCATTCT
Source organism: Panthera uncia (assembly GCF_023721935.1). Lineage (NCBI taxonomy): Eukaryota > Metazoa > Chordata > Mammalia > Carnivora > Felidae > Panthera > Panthera uncia. The sequence goes on along the minus strand of NC_064807.1, from coordinate 54,081,166 downwards.
CAAAGGAATCAATGAACTGCCAATGTTAAGAATCCGTGCCTTTGACATCTGTATTGGCTAGGATTAGGTTCTTGTGGGGGCATTCCAAAATAACAGTGGTTGATTAGTCTTTCATGTATACAGGGGTAAGTCGTCAGAGCAGGAATGGTCGCTCTGACTTAGGAAGTTCTCAGGAACTCTGGCTCTTCATAGCTGTGCTCTGCCAACCCCAGCATATAGCCCTCAACCTCATAGTCCAAGATGGTAGCATCTCATGCTCCAAGCAGCATGTTAGAGGGAGGGATGAAGAGTGTAAAGGGTATGCTCCTGCTGTCTCTCAAAGATTCCTGGGAGCTGCTTTGTGACATTTCCATTACATTATTAGTCCAAACTTGGTCACATGGTCATATCTATCTGCAGAGAGGCTGGAAGACATCCTTATTCCGGACAGTCATGTGCCAACCTGAAGATCCTATTACCATGGATGAAGGGTAGGATAGAGATATTGGGGGACAGCTATCAGCTCCTGTCATACTCATACAACATCCCTTTCCACTTCCTTCTAGTACATTAGAGCCGGGAAGCTCCACTTCCTAGAATTCCTTGCAGCTGGCATTCCAAATGTGGTTTAGAAACTGCCAATTAAATGAACTTACATGAGACTGGATCCTGGAACTAAGAGGGGGAGAGGCAGCAGGTAAGTTTTGCTGGTGGAAGGAGGCCAGCTTGTTTCATGATCACCACCTTCCTAGTTCAGGAGCTTCCTGTAGCACTAGTTGTTTGGTGGCTTCTTTCCTGATCATGAGGGCAGAGGCAAATTGATTCTGAGGGTCTACAGGTATCTCTGGAAGCTCCATTTAGTCTACACCTCCACCCATTCCAGCATTGCTATAAGCCAGAGCTTCTTACACTTTAATGTTCATGTGAATGACCAGAGGATACAGTAAAGGATAGATCTGGAGTAGATCTCAGATCTCGCGTTTCTAACAAGCTCCTGGATAATGTCTGATGGTTAGAATAGATTTTTGAGTAGCTTGGTCCTAGGGTGTCCTCTGTTCACCTATACTCAGTTATAAATTCCTTTCTGCTTTAATAGCTAAGTATGTTTTCTGAGTATCCAAATTCTGTGGCTGTCTCTTCCTTTGTTCTTGAGAGATCTTCTTCCTGTGCTATCCCTTAATATTGGTGCATCCCAGGGCTCTGGCTTAGGATCATTCTCCAAACTCTTCCTGGATGATCTCCTCCATCCTCTGGGCTTCAGTCACTACCTATATGCTTCTCAACTCCCTATCCAATCTGTACTCTCTCCTTTGCTCCAGATTCTGGTATCCACAGCGGACCAGAACTGAGTTCTATAGACGAGCGGCACATGAAAGAAAGCTTCTGTGGTCAAGTAAGTTTGGGACATACTGTGTTAAATAAAATGAAATTTATTTCCTTGCTGAGTTACTTCTAGAACTGTTAATGTGTTAAAATGCGTTGCAAATTTCCAAGAGGGGGCATGTAATATCCAGTACTTCTTAAACTTATTTGAAGTCTGTATTAGATACAATCTATGTTTTCTCAGTCTCTGTTACACTGCCTGAGTGGTGGACTTCCAGCCTTTTGGTTTTCTTTACTGTTGCTACTGTAGCCAACTGTGTAATTCTGTGGCCCACCAGCTGCTCTTCCCTGCATTTTGCACTGTTTCCCATCTCTCCCTGCCTCACTTCCCTTTTGCATGGCTCACTCTTGAGGCTTTGGGTTTGCACCTTCATAAAAGGCATCAGCATATAATTCTTGCCTCTGGCTCTGTTTCCCGGGGAATCTGGACTAATACAACCTTCAACAGACTCTACCCACCCCCTTTGCCCTTTTTCTTGGAATATTAATATCTCCTGGAACTTGGGTTCCTAGAACATGCTTTGCAAGTGCTGTGTTGGTCATTTTTCCCTGTATATCTACAAGCACCTGACTCAGCATGTCCAAGACCTAATCAGTAGTTTTCTTTTATATCTGTCCCTTTTTTGGTCTTATCTGTCTTAGCAACTGGCACCATATTTGCTCATCACCCAAGCTACCTGGGTGTCATTCCTTGTTTTGTTTTGAAGATCTAATTGGCTTTATTAAGCAATCTGGATGTCATTCTTGACTCCTTCTTTTCCCCTTTTATCCAATCTGCCGCCTCCTCATCCTTCCTCTTGACTAACTGACTAATTAACAATTATTCGTCCATAAAGAGGCAGTGTAGGTACCATCTTCTTACCCCATCTCCTTCATCATCTGAGTGATGTACCACTCTGTAGAGCTCTCATAGCCCCTAAACTTGTCTTTCTTATAGAATTTATCACACTTTATGGTCTTTCTTTCTTTCTTTCTTTCTTTTAATTTTTAAAAATATATCTGTCCACCCTTGCCCCCACCTTTGGTGTCTCTCATTCAGTTCTTAATCCCTGGCATCCAGGGTAGAGAACTAACTGATTAATTGATAGATAGGAGTGAATGAGGTAAGTGGGAGAGAGAGAATTAAAATTTGTAAACCTTCCAGGGAGGAAAAACAATTTCCCCTCTACCCTTCTGCATTCTTGGCTGAGAACCCTGTAATAAAAGACAGGTTAGGGGTGCCTGGCTGGCTCAGTTGGTAGAACATAGGACTCAATCTCAGGGTTGTGAGTTGAAGCCTCACATTTGGTGTAGAGCCTAAGTAAAAAACAAGCAAACAAACAAACAAACAAACAAAAAACAAAAAAGACAGATTAACAAGAGAAAAACAAACAGAACTTTATTAACATGTATACCTCATATATACATAGGAGATACCCAAGGGAAAATAAGTAAGCCCCTGAGATGGCTTAGAATTCAGGAGTAAATGCCATTTTAATTGGGACAAGGAAGGGAAGGGGATGCAGTCCTCCTAGGGGAGAGGCCATGTTTTTGTTTTGTTTTGTTTTTTAAAGTAGGTATATGCCCAACTTGGGGCCCGAACTCACAACCGTGAGGTCAAGACCTGAGCTGAGATCAAGAGTTGGTTGCTTAACTGACTGAGCCACCCTGGCGCCCCTGGGAGAGGGCATGAATTTTAGGAAAGATGGATGGGAGATACGATGTTTTGTACAAAGTTTGTCTGAGCATGGTGTTAACTTCTAAAGTCTCCTCCTAGCAGAGGATACCCTAGGACCAAGTAACTTCTCAGTCTTCCCTGGTTTATGAAATTCCTGGGGAGGGGATTTATGACAGTTGAATTCCTTTTCGGGGATCTGTCTTTAGACAGATAAGGGAAATTCAGAGAACAATCTCCCTGCACTGGCTATTTTTCAAGTGTCCTACAGTTCAAAACAACCATTATACCAAAGCAGCATATTTTGGAGTAGCATGTCCCAAAATCCTGTAATCATATTTTGGCATGGCACATTCTTTTACTATTCATTCCCTACCTTTGAAAATTCTTCAAGAAATTTCACAATCTAGAACCCGAGCTGGTAGATTTCACTGAACCAATATCTTAGGTCAGTTCAGTTTGGTCACACTGTTGCACATCTGAAACTAACATAATGTTATATGTCAATTATATTTCAATTTTTTTTCAAGAAAGAGTACACCAATACCCAAGAGAACTTTTTCCTTTTAACAGGTGAAAGAAAATTAAATTTTAGTTTTATATAGGTGCACTCTTTTTTTTTTTTATGTTTATTTATTTTTGAGAGACAGAGAACATGCGAGCATGAGTGGGGGGGTGCAGAGAAAGAGGGGGACAGAGGATCTGAAGCAGGCTCTGTGCTGACAGAAGAGAGCCCAATGTGGGGCTCGAACTCACGAAATCATGACCTGAGCCGAAGTCAGATGCTTAACTGACTGAGCCACTGAGGTGTCCCTTCATAAGTATACTCTTGATACTAAAGCTTATTTCTAATCCCCCCCTTTTTTCCCCTCTAAAACCCTTTTAACAAATTCATTCAGGGGCGCCTGGGTGGCGCAGTCAGTTAAGCGTCCGACTTCAGCCAGGTCACGATCTCGCGGTCCGTGAGTTCGAGCCCCGCGTCAGGCTCTGGGCTGATGGCTCGGAGCCTGGAGCCTGTTTCCGATTCTGTGTCTCCCTCTCTCTCTGCTCCTCCCCCGTTCATGCTCTGTCTCTCTCTGTCCCAAAAATAAAAAACGTTGAAAAAAAAAAATTAAAAAAAAAAAAACAACAACAACAAAAACAAATTCATTCAGTTTTGACCAGTTTGACCACAAGAGATAAGATTCTCTGTCTGTCCTGATCTCACTCTCTCTTTCTCCAACTTTCACCACACATTTAGCTTTTGTCCTTTATTCTTCTCTTTTTCATTCTGGAACAACCAGTTATTCTATTTTAGGACACAATTACTCTCTTCTCCCCTAACAAAAATGTGTCTCTATAATTCATATCTTTTCTTACCAAAAATAACCCTATTTTTCTTATATATTTTGCATATAGAGCTTTTTTTTCTATTAGTTTTTTTTTTAATTTTTTTTTAACGTTTTATTTATTTTTGAGACAGAGAGAGACAGAGCATGAACGGGGGAGGGGCAGAGAGAGAGAGAGACACAGAATCGGAAACAGGCTCCAGGCTCTGAGCCATCAGTCCAGAGCCCGACGCGGGGCTCGAACTCACGGACTGCGAGATCGTGACCTGAGCTGTAGTCGGACGCTCAACCGACTGAGCCACCCAGGCGCCCCTATTAGTTTTAATTAAATACACTAATTAGGATTCTGAACTCTTAGAAACCCTGATTTCTAGTGAACATTAAGAAGTAATCAACTGTGAATTGTCACATCAATATTCTATAGATGTCAAATTAGCTTTTGTTCCTCTCTAAGAAGAGGACAAAAGTAGGTAAACTTAGACGTATGTGTAGCAATTAATGTTTTCAGTACATTATCTTAATTGGAAATGATCTATGTATTCAATGAATACCTGTCGTGTAATTTAACATAGTATAACTTTAAGGTTTCAAGTTACCAAAAGTATTTTGGAAATGATAAGATTTTGGAAATGATTTTTAAGCAGATATATTTTATAAAATATAATCATTGTTGAAAAGATCATTTATAAACTTTTATCCCACCTACATTTAGTGTATTCACTTGTTCTTAACAATTATATTTAGATCAGTCATGAAAATTTCATTAGACATTAGACAAAGGTGGGCATCACTTTATTTTTATTTTTATTTTTTTTTAATTTTTTTTTTCAATGTTTTTTATTTATTTTTGGGACAGAGAGAGACAAAGCATGAACGGGGGAGGGGCAGAGAGAGAGGGAGACACAGAATCGGAAACAGGCTCCAGGCTCCGAGCCATCAGCCCAGAGCCCGACGCGGGGCTCGAACTCACGGACCGCGAGATCGTGACCTGGCTGAAGTCGGACGCTTAACCGACTGCGCCACCCAGGCGCCCCGGGCATCACTTTAAGTTACTATTCTTCCTGACAAATGTTTGACTAGTACACTCAGCTAGAATAAAAGCTGTATGTCTGCATTATTATTATTTTTTTTATTTTTTTCAACGTTTATTTAGTTTTGAGAGACAGAGAGAGACAGAGCATGAGTGGGGGAGGGGCAGAGAGATAGGGAGACAGAATCTGAAGCAGGTTCCAGGCTCTGAGCTGTGGGCACAGAGTCTGACACAGGGCTCAAACTCACAAACTGCGAGATCATGATCTGAGCCTCAGTTGGTCGCTTAACCAACTGAGCCACCCAGGCGCCTCCCCCTTTTTAAAAAAATTTTTTTTCTCAATGTTTATTTATTTTTGAGGGACAGAGTGAGACCCAGCGTGAGTGGGGGAGGGGCAGAGAGAGAGGGAGACACAGAATCTGAAGCAGGTTCCAGGCTCTAAGCTGTCAGCACAGAGCCTGACACGGGGCATGAACCCAGGAACTGTGAGATCATGACCTGAGCTGAAGTCAGTCACTTAACTGACTGAGCCACCCAGGTGCCCCTCTGCATTATTTTTAATGCTGACAGCTCTGAAGACTTGCCGTGCTGTTTTGTTTTGTTTTTGTTTTTGTTTTCACTAAACCAACAATATTCTTGTTTATCAAAGACTACTCAAGTCACATGAACTTGAAAAACATTTAGGTTAGTTTCTATACTGCTCTGAATGTTTAATTTATATAAGCACCTGCTTTTCTTTAAGCCAATTAAATAGAGCTCTTTTACAATTAATTCTGACAGTGTCATCCAGAGTAATATACATATATGGACATACGTAAACATACAGACAAACATAGGGATCTTAGAGCTTTTATTAAAATTTTAGGCATATGTTGGGTATATGAATACAAAACTCGCTAGTTTATAAAGCAACAGTTGGGTCCAAATTGTGTTTATAGCAGATGAAAAAGTTAAGGTTGCCTACTCAGATGGCTACAAGTTCTTACTTATATTTGTGGAGACAACTTTTAAGATTTTTCACTTGCCAAATTTCCAAAAGCTCCTTTTTCCTTTTCAGCCTCAAGTAGTTGCTTGTGGGGGTTTCTGGGTCCCTTGACAGCCTCTGATGAAGGGTAGGAGGTCTCAAGTTGAAGGGATTATAGGGAGCTGAAGGCTGAAGTGGGCAGGGTGGACAGAGGGACAGAGGAGGTTAGAGTTTGAGGGTGGACCTATCAAAAAATTCAAGGAAACTGGATGGAAGATTGAAAGTGGCAAAATCAAGAAGAAGCAACAGAAGAATTGGGAAGTAAGAGGTCTTAAAGGAGCCAGTTTAGGGAGATCTTAAGTTTCCCAAAGAAACCAATGGGGTTCCAAATTATCCTTAGCAAAATCATGCCATGAAGGAAGTAGACAGAGTTGGTGGAAGGAACATGTAGTCAGCAGGGGTTTGAGAAGAGAGTTTTAGTGGACTGAGAAGTCCCCATGGGAGGAACAGGATCAAGGAAAAACAAAGAACAGAGAAGCCTTTAAAAAAAGAAAAAACAGAAGCTCCTATCAGACTATGAATATCAGCTTCTAGGGGTGCCTGGGTGGCTCAGTCGGTTAAGCGTCCGACTTCAGCTCGGGTCATGATCTCACAGTCTGTGGGTTCCAGCCCCGTGTCAGGCTCTGTGCTGACAGCTCAGAGCTTGGAGCCTGCTTCGGATTCTGTGTCGCCCTCTCTCTCTGCCCCTCCCCTGCTCATGCTCTGTCTCTGTCTGTCTCAAAAATAAATAAAAAAATTAAAAATATATATATATCAGCTTCTAATTAGGCCAATTTCTGACATAGAGCTCTCTCAAAAAATCCTTTCAATATCTTATTATCAGCTGGAACAAACAGTAAATATTTCTGGCAGTACTAAACTTCCTTTTTAAATAATTTTTTTCCTTTTTCTTTGAAACCAAACATATGTTTATCAAGTGGCTCAAAACCAAAGCTAATAAGCCTTTTGTGACAAATGGTATCCCTAAAGAGGGCACAAAGATGCACGCCTCTCTAGGTCCAAAACTACTCACTTGCACATACACAAGAACCAACAACCTGTGTCCCAAGCTGAGTTCTCATGACATTAAAGGAGACAAACAGAAAAGCAATAGCTGTCCTTGGGAGGGAAAAGGATAAATAACCAAAGTGTACCCCAAAAACCAAATTCATAAGAGTCATGGTTCAAAGAATTCATTCTTATGAACGTTTTCCTCCTGCTAATCTGAATTTGGAAAGTAGGGACAACATGAAGTTTTACCTTCCTCTCTTAACTGGGCACTACAGAGATCCAAGGAGCTGATGTTAATAAGAACTCTTACCCTTCTGTCAGTGTTCCCAGGATTCCATCTGGGTAGGATGTCTCAGCCATCTTATCCTCATAATTTTCTCCATTCTTCTGAGTTGGCTGAGATTCCTGTAATAAAGCATAGATTAACTGGAGAAAAGCAAGCAGAAGTTTATTAACATATATACCTCATACATACAGGGGAGATATCCCTGGAAAAATTAATGATTCCCCAAGATGTCTTAGAATTTGTGATTAAATACCATCTCTCTCTCTCTCCCTCTTTTTTTTTTTTTTTAAAGTAGGCTCCATGCCCAATATGGGGTTTGAACTCACAACCCTGAGATTGAGAGTTGCATGCTCCACGGACTGAGCCATCCAGGCATCCCTTGTATACCATCTTAATGGGTAAATGAGAGGAGAGGATGTAGGGCTTAGAGAATAAATGATTTGGGGGAAGTTGAATGGACACTTAGAAGGATAGGAGATACAATAGTTTGTGAAAAGTTTGTCTAGGTGTAGTGTAGACTTCCAGGCTGCTCCCTGGTGATGAGAGTCATTCTTCCCTACTTGAAGAAACTCCTTGGGAGGGGATTTATGACAATTGAGTTCCTTTTGGAGGATTTAGGAAGATTAGGGGAATTCAGAGAAAGCTCCCTGAATTTGCTGTTTTTCAAGTGCCTACAGCTTAAAATAATCAACATACCAAAGTGGCATAATTTGAGGTGGCATGTCCTGAACTCCTTTAGTCATATTTTGGGGAGGCGTATTCTGCTATTCTGCTATCCCCTCACCTTCTGCCTTAAATAAAGAGGAAATGTTCTGAGATTATGAGAAATCCATGTTTGTTCTGCCCTAGGTTAAAGTGGCTGGAGACTACATTTTATTATAAAAAAAAAAGTTTTTTAATGTTTATTTAGTCTTGAAAGAGAGCGAGCAAGCACGAGCGCACGGCAGGGGAGGGGCAGAGAGAGGGAGACACAGAATCCCCGAAGCAGGCTGCAGGCTCTGAGCTGTCAGCACAAAGCCCAGTGCGGGGGCCTGAACCCACAAACCTCAAGACCATGACCTGAGCTGAAGTCAGACGCTCAACCCAGACACCCTGGAGACTACATTTTATAATCAGCTCCAAAGCACCACTCAAAGCTATTAGATAATGCGTTCAGGCTGGACGACTGTCACACACTCCGGCGTGGCCATAGGTGCCCAGCTCTCAAGGAGGCACTCAGAGCATCAGCACTTGCGGGGACCTGAGAGTAACTGCCTCCCAGAGTTTCAGACCCTGGGTGTCTCACCCTGGTCCTGGCCCTGCCAAGGCTCAAGCTGGGTGTCCCACTGACTCATGCTGAAAAGCGGAAATTCATAGCCGATATAAAATAGTTTCATTTAGGGGAGTGTATCAGTTTCCCCCTGGGTTGCCATAACAATGTGTCATAAACTGGGTGGCTTAACACAGAAGCAATTTCTTCTCTCACAGATCTAAAATCAAGATGTCAGCAGGGTTGTTTCCCTCTGAGGACTCTGAGAGAGAATCTGTTCCATGCCCCTTTCCTAGTTTTCCAGGATAGCTAGCAAACCCGCCATTCCTTGGTTTACAGATGCATCGCTCATCTGCCTGTCTTCACAGGGCATTCTCCCTGTGTCTTTCTGTCTTCACATGGCTGTTTTCTTTATAAGGAGTCAGATTAGGAGTCAGTCCTACTCCAGTATGACCTCATGTTAACTAATTACATCTGCAATGACCCTATTTCCAAATAAGGTCACATTCTGAGATACTTGGGCTTAGGACTTCAACTTATTTTGGGGGAAGGGGAAACACAATTCAACCCCTAACAGGGTGAAAACTTTTATTTTCTATCCATTTAGAGAGCTGCTTTAATCCAATTATCCTCATTTTTGTTTAAAGCAGGGTCATAAACTGGTGCCCCAGGGCAAATTTGGCTCCTGAATATTTTTGTTAGGTCAGGGTGCTCGCCATTCCCTAATTTCTTATGCCGGCCACTTCACAAGTAGCCGTTAAGACATTTGCATAAGTGACTCTTAGTTTAGAACTTGCTTTCTCAGAGCCTTCATTGGTAAAAATCTTAGCCTCCCAACTACCCTGAGAGGCATAACAAGGGTGTTCCCATTTCACTGACCAGGAAACAGAGGCTCAGAAAGTGCCTGGATCATACAGTTGGAAGTAGTGGGTCCAAGTCTCCAACCCACCCCCTACCCCCACCTGGGCTTGCACACTGATCACGCCCACATCTCAATGACCCCAATGCCACAAAACTGCAGGGGGCTCGCAAGACACCCCTTCTTCCCATTTCCCCAGCAAAATTTTCACAGTAGCAAATGCTATTAGCATTGTTGAGTCTTAGAGACTTTTTAAAACCAGAGACATTTCTGAGGGAAAATCTTTGCAGGTGTTTCTCCCAGAGAGAAGAAAGTCTAATAATGTGCTGAGTTAAGGGCAGTCTGGTTTTGAGCTTGGTCAATCTTTTCTTTTGTGAGTGTGCAAGAAAAAAGAGTGAAAGGGACCAGATGTAGAACAACCTTAATTAAGGGTTGAGCTCCTCCTCGCCAGCCTCCTTGTGCGGAGAAGTTCTCTTCATAGGAGACAGCAGTTCTTAGACTTCCTTTATGGTTGCTCTTTTAAGAACTGGGTACATGTTTCAGATCCTCTTCCTGGAAAAATGCACTTACAAATATAGGAGAATGGAACAAAATTGCTTGGCATTTCCTTTATACTTAGAATTCTGAAATTTCATCATAGTTAATCTAAGCATAGGTCTTTTTTGGGGGGAGGACAATTATTCTTCTTGGTATTCAGTGAGCCATTTCAGTGTGAAAGCTTATGCCTTTCTTCACCTCTAGGAAATAGGCCATGACGTATTTATTTTTTCCCCTCCATTCCATCTGTTATCTTATTCTGGAATTCCTACTAAAGAGGATGACAGAACTTCTGGGTCCATTTTCTATGCTTCTTTTTCCTCTGCCAACCTGAGGTATTTTTATGAAGTAACTGATAAAATGATAAAATGAAGTCCTTCAAGTCCCTTGAAGACTTGGGCCTGCCGTGTGCACAGTAGGGGTCAAATAAATGTGACCTCCTTCTTCTTCATTCTCAGCACCTACCTGAACAAGTACATCAACAGTAATAACTAGTGTTTATTGGCTGCTTATTATGTATAAGGTGAGGAGCAAAGTACTTGACACATTGCCCCGTTTAACTCCCACAACAACCCTATGAAGCTGGTACAAATATTATCTTCAGTTTACAAACGAGGGAATTGAGGGCCATAGAACAGAGGTTGGCAGACTCTAGCCAGTGGGCCAAACCTGTCACTGCCTCTAATTTCTCTTTTATACCTCCTACCTCTGTTCTTTTGAACTGCATTTCGGGAGAATTTCTCCACTTGACCTGTCAACTCTATTATTGATTCTTCATCAGTAACTATTTTGTGATTTAGCCCCCCGAATTTTTTATTTGGAAAAACAAGTGCTTAAAGTTCCAAATCACCAGTTGATTTTTTTTTTTTACCTTTTGTTTCAATCCTTTTTTTTTTTTTTTTTTTTTTTTTTTTTAAGTATGCTTTGCACCCAACGTGGGGCTTGAACTCAGGATGCTGAGGTCAAGAGTTGCATGTCCTACCAACTGAACCAGCCAGGTGCCCCCTCCAGTTGATTCTCTTTAATAGATGAAATATCCTTTCACATTTTTTTTTTAATTTTTCATGTTTATTATTGTTATTATTATTTCAAGAGAGAGAGAGAGAGCGAGTCGAGGAGGGACAGAGGGAGAGGGAGACACAGAATCCGAAGCAGGTTCCAGGCTCCTAGCTGTCAGCACAGAGCCCAATGTGGGGCTCAAACCCACAAACCAAGAGATCATGACCTGAGCAGAAGTCGGACGTGTAACTGACCGAGCCACCCAGGCGCCCCTCCTTTCACATTTCTTATGAAGACTTTAATTACACTTAATCTGAAGTCTTTTTCTTCAGTAGTTGTTAATTCTGTTTCTTGAATGTTAGTTTTTCTGATGGTATTTTGATGGTTCTGTGTCATTGTTCTGACTTTTCTCAAATATTTAGTAATTCTAGACATTTGTTCATTTTTAAGTTGTGTGTTCTTGTTCCTGTTTGTCCTGTTTACTGACTCTGCATGTAGTAACTTTGTAGAAAAGTGGAATGTGCTGGATGGTTGGAGATGTGGGGGTTATGTAAGGAAGAAGAGGACCCATTTCGTCTTTTGAGTATGGCAATTTTCTTCCCCTCTTGGGTCCTAGTTGTTGTCTGGGGCAAGGCTTTGCCTCTGGCCCAAGAGCCCGCACTTACTGGTTTGGTTTGGGGAAAATCCCCCTTGCAGCTAATTAGTACAAAATGTGAGAAGGAAAGGAAAAATCGCATCGGATACTCCAAGTGCATTTTCCCAATTAACCACTCCAAGGAATGGCCCAGGGCCTCTTCTCCTTATACCCAATAATCCTGAAATTGGAGGTCTTTGTTAACATTTCTACTTTCATGCCAGTCTTCTTGTGTGTTGTGTGTGTGTGTGTGTGTGTGTGTGTGTTCCCATTAATCTTTTATTATCTGCCTTTGGTGTCAAACTTAGAATGGTCTTCTGTACTTCCCTTCTCTTCCAAAATTATAAATATTCATCTATTTTGTTCTTTTACTATTTTTGTGATTTCATGTTTTACATTCAAATCTTTCAGCCATCTGGAATTTATTCTAACGTCAGCCATGACTTGGAGCTCTAAACTTAAATTTTTTCCTAATGGTGAGCCAGTTGTACCCACCATGCTTTCCATGTGTGGGCTTTTAAAGGGCGGCTTGGCCCCCAGAGCTCCATAAAAGCCTAGGAGTTAAGAATAGAAAAGCTAGGACTATAACTCAGTCAGATCCTAATCTCTGTTCCATTACTGCTCACCATGGGACTCTTGCAGAGCTCGCTTCTCCCTAGGGGAAAGCTCCATCGATGATGTAAGTAAGGCGGGGAGGGCTGAGGCAGGGAGAGGACTTGTAGAGAGCCCTCTAGAGGAGTTTCATAGTTGCTGTGTTCCTGCCACTGGGCATGGTCTCATGGGCAATAGCTGCTCAGCCTTGCAAGAAACTCCAAGGGCTCCGAACTCTACTCTTTAACAGTATATTCTTTTTTCAACTCCCATAGCCTTCTCCTATAGATCATTCCAAGTCCAGCTCATCCTACTCCTCTGTGAAGCCTGCCTTGATATGCCCGGTGAGGCTTAGATGCTGCTTTTCCTAATCCCCACTGCATTTTGCACAGATCTCCAGTGTGATTTTTGTTAACTGTTTGTTGACACGTTGTGGATGAATAAATTAGCTAACAAAATAAATTAAGTTACTAAGCATGAAGGATGCTATCTGCCAGGTGCAGGGAGAAAAAGAAAGCTACCAAAGGGTATGGAGTTGCTGCTGACCATGTCCCCATATTCATCTGTGGCATTCGTTGAGGCCCAGGTGTTCATGGCACTGTGGTTGGCACCCCAGACCAGCTGTGGCTTTGATTAGGTGCCTGAAGCTACTAAGGAGTCTTTTTTTTTTTTTTTTTTCAAACCAAGTGTTAGGTCCTGAAGATACCAGGAGAGTCAACTTTGTCTCTTTCCTCAGAGCTGGTAACCTCATGTATAAGTGTGTAGACAGAATCTTGGAAGAAACTTTAGGGAGGGAAGAAATGCGCCCATCAAAACCTCTAAAGAGAACAAGTAATGTAGTTGAGTTGGAGGATGCTCGCTCGTCTGTAAAATATGTTCACTAGCAGCAAGCCAGCATTTCCTGTGTGCTGAATATGTGTGCCTCTCTAAACTCTTAATATACTTTATCTCATTTGCTCCTCATGAAAACCAGGTGGCACTATCAGTTCCATTTTGTAGATGAGGAAAGTGACTCTCAGAGAGGTAAAATGATTTACCTCGAGGAAGCCACAATCCGAAGCCCCAGTGGGGAATGGCTCAGGTTCAGAGAAGAGAAAAACGTAATCTTTGGCCATCTGACTTCCCTCCCCCTCTCCTTTTACTTGGAATTAACTGGTGGGGTTGAACAGAATTTTGCTTTGTTCTCTGGACCTTTGCTTCTGTGGTAGAGATAAACAGGTGTAGATAAACTCTACCCTTTTTGGTCTCTCTAGGTCCTAATACAGAGCCTGGCACACAAGTTGGTGAAATAATGCAGGAAGAAAACCAACATTTTCAAACACAATATGTCTGTCTCAAAGCTTGCCCTGTTCAAAATTTATCCCTCTGAATTCTTACTGAAGATTATACGAGACATAGCCAAGAACCATGAAAATGCTCATTCCTTTGACTTGTCTTTTGTACTGTTTCCTTGGGGATTATCACTTTTTTTTCCCAAAAGATAGTTTACACTTTGAGAATTAAGATAATTTTTTTTAAATTTTTTTAACATTTATTTATTTTGAGACAGAGAGAGAGAGAGAGAGCATGAACAGGGGAGGGTCAGAGAGAGAGGGAGACACAGAATCCGAAGCAGGCTCCAGGCTCTGAGCTGTCAGCACATAGCCTGATGTGGGGCTCGAACCCACGAACCGCAAGATCATGACCTGAGCCGAAGTCGGACGCTCAACCGACTGAGCCACCCAGGCGCCCCTAAGATAATTTCTTAAAATACATATGACACAAAATTTAACATCTCAACCATTTCCAAGTGTATAGCTCAATAATGTTTAGTGTATTCACACTGTTGTACAATACACAAAAACAACTTTTTCATCTTGCAAAACTGAAACTTCATACCCATTAAAAAATCTTCCCATTCCCCACTCCTCCTGTTTCCCCTGGAAACAATTCCACTTTCTGTCTCTATTTGACTATTCTAGATACCTCATATAAGCAAATCATACAGTGTTTATATTTTTGTGACTGGCTTATGTCAGTGCTTATCTTTTTGTCACTTAGCACAATGTCCTCAACGTTAATTGATTTACAGCATGTGTCAGAATTGCCTTGCTTTTTAACACTGAATAATATTCCATCCAGATATTGTGTTTTGATTATATTTAATTTTCAGCTTTTCTATTGCTTTTCAGTTTCTGTTTTTGCTATTATTTCCTAGTTTTAGTGGATTGTGATTAGAGACTGTTGTCTGTACTCATTCTACTTTTTGAAATGTATTGAGGTTTTTTTGTTTGTTTTTTTTATGAAAAAACCTTATATGTGGTCATTTGTTAATGATCCCGGGATACTCACGAAGTGTAAATTCTAGGTTTTCAAGATATAGAATTTGATATCTTTTAATTCAATCTACCTTACTAATTTAACAAATCAAGTCCTCTATATCCTTACTTTTTGTATAGTTTATTGATCAGTCACGGGCTAAGAGAGGTGAATTAAAATTTTCTATAGTTACTGTACTTATGTCCATTTTTCCATGTAATTCCTATTGTTTTTGCTTCATGAATTCTGATGCTATATTATTTTGTGCATAAATATTTATGACAAATCTACATTGTTGCTCTCTGCCTTTATCATTATTTTCTCCTATGTCTTGTTTTCTGTTTTTCTGTGAATTCAACCACGTCTGATATTAATTCCAAAACCCTTGCTTTCGTGTTGCTTGTATTTGCATGTATGACTTTTGTTCTTGTTTTCTATTTTTTCCTACTCTTTTACTTTCAGTATTTCCGAGGAACACTATTTTAGATGTACCTCTTGCATGTAGCACTAGTTGGGTTTTATTTTGTGACTCCACGAGCTATTTTTAAAGAGTGAGGTTACCAGGTCAAAGTTAAAAAGAGCTTCTATAGCTCTTGACCCTCATTGCCAAATAAATTGTTTTTCACTAGTTGGACCACTTTATCCTGTCACCAGCCATTTAGAAGTGAACCATCTCCCCACCATTGCCAGCATGGCTATTATACTGCTGCTTAAATTTTTAATAGGTGAAAATGGGACCTCATTGTTCTTTCATTTGCTTTTCTTGGCTTTATCTAACTCTAAGTAAATAAAGATGGAAGAAAAAAGAAGTCAAAATGAGGAGTGCCTGGCTGGCTTATTAGGTGGAGCTTGAGGCTCTTTATCTTGAGGTTGTAAGTTTGAGCCCCACGTTTGGTGTCAAGATTACTTAAAAAAATAAAATCTTGGGTCTCCTGGGTGGCTTAGTCGGTTAAGCAGCCACTCTTGGTTTTGGCTCAGGTCACAATCTCATGGTCTGTGGAACTGAGCTCTGTGTTGTCCTCTGTGCTACAGTGTAAAGCCTGCTTGGGATTCTCTCTCTTCCTCTCTCTCTGCACCTCTGCTGCTCTTGCTCTCACTCTCTCTCTCTCTCTCTCAAAATAAATAAATAAACTAAAAAAAATCTTAAAAAAAATTTTTTTTTAATGTTTATTTTTGAGACAGAGAAAGACAGAGCGTGAACAGGGGAGGGTCAGAGAGAGGGAGACACAGAATCTGAAGCAGGCTCCAGGCTCCAAGCCGTCAGCACAGAGCCTGACACGGGGCTCGAACTCACGGAGTGTGAGATCATGACCTGAGCCGAAGTTGGATGCCCAACTGACTGAGCCACCCAGGTGCCCCAAAAATCTTTAAAAAAAGGTTAAAATGAAACATTCCTTTTCAGTTATCTCCAGCAAGATTAAGATGGGTGGTGGTGTTTCTTATTCTAGATTCCCTTGACATTGGATCCCTTTCCAAAGGCTCCTCAGCTTGGGCCTTAAATTTCCCCAGGAGAAATTGTTGAGGCTCCTTCCTCACAGCCCTAGACCTTGCTTTCTTTCATTCTGTAGTGAATAGGTAAAATAACATAATAAGAAGATATAGGGTCTGGAGCTAGATTAAATGGATTTAAATCCTAGCTCCACCTCTATTTACTAGTTTGTGATCTATGACAGTTACTTATCTTCTCTGTGCCTTGGTTTCCTGAGGTAATAATTCTCAAGGGTAATGATGACTACGACAGCGACACCTATGAGGGTTGTTATGTACAAGAGTTAACTTACGCAGACTCAGTCAGGATTTTTCTTTTATTTTTTATTTTTTTTCTATTTATTTATTTATTTATTTATTTATTTAATAGATGAAATTTACTGTCAAATTGGTTTCCATACAACACCCAGGATTTTTGTTTTAGAAGTAAGCTCTACACCCAATGTGGGGCTTGAACTCACAACCCTGAGATGAAGAATCACATGTTCTTGGGGCGCCTGGATGGCTCAGACGGTTAAGCATCCGACTTTGGCTCACGTCATGATCTTGAAGTTCGTGGGTTCGAGCCCCGCGTCGGGCTCTGTGCTGACAGCTCAGAGCCTGGAGGCTGCTTGGATTCTGTGTCTCCCTCTCTCTCTGCTTCTCCCCCACTTGCACTGTGCAGCTCTCTCTCTCTCTCTCTCAAAAACAAATAAACATTAGAAAAAAAAAAAAGAGACACATGCTCTACTGACTGAGCCAGCCAGGGTCTCCAGGATTATTATTATTAGCTCCACCTCTGTGAAATACTCCTTTTCTACTTCAGCTATGGGGTTTTGGTGGAAGTTTTTTCCTTTTTATATGACCCTGCTTCCTTAGCTGCTGCATTAGGTCTTAGGCCAGGGGCAGGGTCCTGACACAAGCAACGCTAATCAGAATCCTTTCCTGGGGTCTCTGAAATTGGGACATGAGAAAGGAAGGCTTTATTGACTCTTTGGTGGAGGAGCTCCCAGAAGTGAGACCCAGGCTCCCGGCAGCCATATTTCCAGCCGGTGGGGGAAGCCAGGCTATGAGAATGAGGTTGACTGACATGTGGAGAAAAGTAGACATTAGAGATGGAAAGAGTCTGGCACCGTTGGAATCCTTCACTCTGGCGGTCCCCAAATGCACCTTACAAGCTTCCCATTGTCCCTAGGCTTGCTTGCATTGATCTTCTGCCCTTGCAACCAAAAAAGAGTCTTAATACACTTCCTAAGGCACCTTAGGACAGTACAGATTGTGAGTTCTCCCGTTTGTCTGTCCACCTTTCTCTAAAAAGCCAAAAGCTCTTGCAAGCCTAAGACATGCACACATGCATGCATGCGCACACGCACGCACACACACACACGCACATGCAGGCACACAGACAAGGCAATTCGCAGCTTTTGGAGTGAGCTGTGACTCCTTCACTGCCCATGCTGCCTGCACATGCTTCTACTTCACCACACACATTAAAAGACAGCTGTGCCAATGTCCAGGCCTAAGGAACTGTACTTGCTAAACAGGATGTTATCCCGGAAACTTGCGCCCTTCTCTGTACACCCCTTGTCCTTTTTTTCACTGCCCTATTCAGTAATTCACAAATATATAATGAGCACCTGCCAAGAACCATGTCAGGCCTGGGGCCCCAGAGAGGCAGCAGACAGTTCCTGATGTCAAGGATCCTGCAGCCTGTAGGGCTGTCAGGCTGTAAAAAGACAGCTCCGAGAGAGACCGTAGAGTGAGTGTTAAACAGATGCTTTTGCCAAGTGCTCCAAGAGCTCGCAGGAGGCTTCATCACTGGTTGCCTGGGATGGTTGTCTGGCTGGTCTACCTGCCTCCAGCTTCTCTCCACCCCAGTCCACCCTGCCCACTGCTGCCAGACTGTCTTTTTGAACACAACTCAGTTGTGTGACTGCCTCTGCCCCCTGCAGGCCTAACCCCACATTCCTTAGCCTGGCAAGATCCTAATCCACATATTCCTCAACCTACTTTCTCAGCCACATTGTCCATTGTTCCCTATTCACAGACCTTACTCACAAGCCTACGCAGCCCACTCCCCTTCATCATACACGTTCAGTGTCTCCCCACCGCTGTGCCTCTCCTCACTCTGTTCCTTCTGTTGCTGATCCCTGCAGGTCTCAATTATATATGCCTTCCAAGGAGTGATGGCAAATGCCTTTCTTCTCTCGTGCACCCTCTCTGATCATCTGGCTGGGTTGCTGTGTTGAGAAGGTTCTGTGGATATACCCGGGGCTTGTGAAAAGGTACAGGGATCAGTTAGCAAAATCTTCCATTGCCACCAAATTGAGTGAGTGTTGACAGCAGGGAAGTGGTGGTGGGGGGAGGATGAACAGCACACTTGGGGTGCATTTGCAGATTTCATTCCAGGTCCAGGACTAATGCATCCCCCTCCATCCCCATGAAGACTTTCCTGCTCCTCCAAGTAAAATTAACCTGCTTTTTCCCCCCTGAATATTTATAACATTCTCCCTACACTGTGTGAGAGCACAGATTGTTCCTACCACCTCTTACGGGTACATCTGTTTTGTTGTCCTGTTTTGTTTGTTTTCTATTTGAGGAGACAGACAGTATCCTACAGTGTATGATACAGGTAGGGATTCAAAACACATTAACGGAATGGATGGAGCCGCGTGAACACCAGGACGAGTGAATTGTTACAGAAGAGCCTCTAGGGGCCTGTCTTGTCAAGCTGACTTACCCTACAGGTCTCCACCCGGAGAAGACTCTGAGGATGGTGTTATGGTGGCCGTGTTCTCACTCATGAACCAATTTCCTGCATTGTTACTTCTGCCTGACCTGTCATTTGCTATCTTCTTGTGAGTCTGTGACCATTGAAATCTGAGGTCCCAGCCTCACTTTCATTTCTTTACTCAAACCATTTTTGATGCCTCCTTGGTGGCCAGTTCTATGCTCACTGTTAGGGGCACACGGATGGTGTCCTGTCTTCAGTCTGATCACTCACTTGGGGAGAGTGAGGTGCTGGTGGAGGAAAGACTGAGAGCTGAGTCATAGGACATGTGAGACCAGTGATGTGCACCCTAAGGGAAGAGCAGAGGAATATGGAGGGAGGACAGCAGAGGCTGCTGGAGGAGGAGGGGTGGCAGAAGTTGTTAACACACCCACCCAATTCCCTCTTTGTCTATACTCAGCACCTCATAACTATGTTGCCTGATGGCCATTGCTGCAAGCTGTCCTCCCCAGTGCCAGGACCCGAACAGGAAATATTTTTTATTTTTGTTTTTATTTATTTTAGAGAGAGAGAGAGAAAGAGAGTGTGCATGTGCAAGTAGGGGAGGGGGCAGAGAGAGAGAGAGAGAGAGAGAGAGAGAGAGAGAGAGAATCCTAAGCAGGCTCCACTCTCAGTGTGGAGCCTGACAGTGTGCTCGATCCCACAACCCTGGGATCATGACCTGAGTGGAAATCGACACCCAACTGACTGACCACCCAGGTGCCCTGAGTCAGGAAATGTTTCAACAGCCTCACTACATCCTAACACTCCACACCTGGCCCCACTCCACACAAACCTTAAAAGCCCAACACTAATTAACCTTCTAAATCTGGGCTCCTCGTGCTACCCACTGGACTCCTTTGAATCCCCTTTGCTGAAGTTCACCTCTGGGACTCTGGGCCCAGGTAATCACCCTTTGTCCTGAGCTGCATGGGGGTCCTTATTTTCCTGTCCCCAGACCTGGGTGATCATCATGGGCATCACATCTGTGATGTCTCCAAATTATTACAGGGCCTCCAGAACACTTGGTGGATTTTCTAAAGCTGCTCTACTCCTCTGTCCTTCTGGGTTTCTGGTCTCACCGCAGGCACCTTCCTCACCCTCCTGCCAACCCCCTCTCCCCACCTACAAACATGTTTAGGCTGCTGACCCAGCAGCAGAGCTGTCTAACCCTGTTGGCAGGAGACGGGCTGGCTCCAGAGAGCTGGCTGGAGGGGAACACAGAGGCTCACATTTCTTCAGCTCGTGCCAAATGTTATTCAGATGTAGCTTTTCAGACAGACACAAATTGCTCATCCAATAAACACAGAAGGGCTAATCCCAGGACATTTATCACAGTGAGGAAAGATGAGAGAAAGGACAGTCACAAGAAGCCTTTGAGAGCTGGGCTGGTGTGGCTGGCCCAAGAGGAGGTGGTAAGACCTCCATGTACTCCTGGGGTTTTCTCTTAGAGGGGCTGAAACCCGGCACCAGGGCTTTGGCATTTGCTTTCATTGTGACATACAAAGCCTGTGTTGGTGCACACACTTCCCATGGTGAACAGGGGGAAGAAATCAACATGGGTCAGGTACCTTTGTGGGCAGACAGACCTCACCTTTAGTAGTCAATGGTCATGTGATAATAGCTGGCTGCAAGGACTTCCTATACTTCTCCCACCGTACACACACACACAATGCCCTCAAGGCATTCTGTAGCTGTTTGCAGAGTTTTTAGGAGGTGTCCCTCCTGGCCCAGAATCTCTTATTTCTGGACTTCTCATTTCTGACAGGTGTGAGAGCATGGCTGCTGAGAAAGCAGGTTGAGGGACTAGACTGGCCACAATGGCAGGGGACCAGAGACAGGGGGATCCTCTGTCCACACAAGAGGGCTGGCCAAGCCATTGAAGTCCTTTGCTGATCTCTTTCTGTTAGGTCCTTCTTTTTTTTTTTTTTAACGTTTATTTATTTTTGAGACAGAGAGAGACCGAGCATAAATGGGGGAGGGTCAGAGAGAGAGGGAGACACAGAATGCGAAACAGGCTCCAGGCTCTGAGCAGTCAGCACAGAGCCCGACGCGGGGCTCGAACTCATGGACCGCGAGATCGTGACCTGAGCCGAAGTCGGACATTCAACCGACTGAGCCACCTGGGCGCCCCTGTTAGGTCCTTCTAATGGGCCCCATGAGCATTCCCCTTTAGGGACTGTGCCTGGAAATGAGAGAAACCGGGCCCTGCTCCAAGGCTTAATCTCAGAGCCCAGGGAGAGGAGGACTAGGTGACACCTCTGTAGGCAGCCTGGGTCGTCCCATTATGCCTGGGTCTGTGCCATGCCACTGGGACTGTGAAGTGTGTCCAGGAGTGAGGGTCTCCTTAGTGGGAGGAGGCAATGACTAGATCAGGGTAGGGGCATGACAATAATTGTCAGCTTTCATACAGTCAGGCACTATTCTCACTTTTCTCACAACAACACAATGAGGCAGGCGTAGTATTATTGGTACCACTTTTCAGTGAGGCACTGAGAGTTTAGATAACTAACCCAAGATCAGCCAATTAGTGAATGGGAGGCTTGAGTATCTGTGCTTTTAATTTGCAGTGTGGTCAACAGGTGTAAGATGCAATGGTTTCAGAAAGCAGTTTAGAAATTCCAGTTGTGTGGGGACACTGAGGAGGCTGGGGTTTGGAGGTCTGGAGTCACCAGACCTGGGATGAGCCCTTCCAAAGACAATGCTAAGGCAGGTTTCCATTGAGGACTCTCCCAGTTTTTCCAGAACTGAGAGGGGTCCTGGGACATGGGACAGTCCTGGGCCAACGGGAATAAGTTGACCATCCAACTGCAACAAAAGGGCTGGGCTTGGATCATTGCCACAGACTTCAGAGCCCACCTGTGGACTAAACTCCTCATACCTCACAGGCTGGAGACTCACAGAGTGGCCTGCTGATGAGGAAGACGGGCAGAATAACAACCAACTGGCAGCAGCTCTCCCCAGATCCCTGGGAGGAGCAGACGATACTGTCAGGTGGCTCTAGAGCAGGAACGCCACAGCTCTTAGAGCTTAGTGGAAACAAGGTGCCTTCTGGTAGGGCCCATCCTAACACAATCAGGAAGGCTGGGGCAAATTCCCAGGTGAGAAGTAGCAGACAGGCAGGCAGGCAACATGAACCTGGTGGCCTCAAAGGAAGCCAGAGGCAGGGCCCAGCCTACTGCCTGCAGGGAGGAAGTTTCTTTTCTGGTTCCTGAGACTTCGTTTTGGCCAGAAATGACCTCTCATCTGCCCAGTTGTCTGGTAAACCCACACTGACCTGCATTCCTAAACCCAGCAGCTCTTAACCCTTCTCCCTCTCTGGCTTTGTCCTCACTTGTTATATGACCTTGTCTATTTGTCAGTCTCTTTGGTTGCAGAGATCTAAAACTCACTCATGCAATATCTGGAAGATTTCAATATAGGGAGATTGGGTTCTGGGGCACAGAAATGCTATTAGGCCTCAGGAGGGATGAGAACAGGCAAGAAGCCTAAGGAAGGTAGGTAGTGCTCTCTTCATTTCTAGGTCCTCTTTATGGTCAGTTTCATTCTCTCAGTTTTCTTTGCTTCTCTGTATATTGGCAGAAGGTGGAATATTTACATAATTTCAATTCCAGCCATATCTAGGGTCTGACTGACTGTCCTGAATCTCAAATCCAAATTCTCAGGAGAGACCCTCTGATTGACCCAGCTTGGGTCAGATGCTCACCCTTGGTCCAACCAACTGTGGCTGGTGGGTGGGTTCAAGCATTACAAAAATGGATATGGAGGACCAGTCCCAGGAGGGTAAAGTTTTTTGAAAAAAGAGTCACCATGAGCTGGCTAGCCACTTTCACACTCTAACTATCCTATAGATTTCTGAAACTGACAGGTAACTGTGCCTTCCCTTCCCAGAGTTTATAAAATTTCCTCTCTGGATCCCTCAGTGCTTGGTTCAGTGTTCTTCTCACTCTGAAATATTGTAAAAATTAGTTTGAGTAACTGTGGTAAACTATTCAAAAGACAGTTCTTAAGCCTGGTGACCTGTCACCTCTACCTTATACAGTACCCTGTCTTTTCTCCTTTGACAGACCAGCAGCATTGTGGTCTTTATTAGAACTGCAGAATTCCCCACCCCCTCCCACATATTTCCCACCCCCTCACAAATATTTGAGTAGCTTCTGCGTTTTAACATCTCCCCAGATGGTTTACACTAACGTTTGATAAGTACTGGAGGGGCTTCTTGTCTTATCTCTCCTAATAGATTGGAAATTCTGAGGGCAGGGACTCCATTCAGCAGACTCTGGTGGACGCTATGTCCAAAGTGCCTTGTTTAGTCTTGCAAGGCACAAAAGTCTTCAAATACAGTAATGAGGGGATTTAAAACTTAGAATAGTGGTTGAAGAGGATAAATTACTTATATAGTATCTGAGTTTTGAAGTAATCCTGCAGGAGGTGGAGGGAAGTTGGAGGTGTAGATGAAGCAAACATGGGGTGATGGAAACATTGAGGCTCATTATACTATTCTCCCCACTTTTGTGTATTTTTGAAATTTTCCATAATAAAAATTAAAAGCAAGGAATAATGGTGGGATGCATTATAAGAAATCGTCTAGCTGCTCAACATAAATTTGTTTCCTGGCCAAATGAAGTACATGAGGGAAATCCATTCCACCTCCAAGTGGGATTGCACAATCCCTGTCAGAGATTTTTGGAGGATGGGAGAAGTTTGGAACATGGGTCATGAGCAAATAACTTTCTAATTTTACAAAAGTAGGGGTGGTAGTCAGTTTCTTTCTGTCACTTCAAGATGACTTAAGGCAAAGAAGGGGAGATTCGCCAATTCATATAATTGATCAGTACAGGGCCAGATACGGCCATACTAGGACACATACCCCATGACTCCATGTTGGCTTAATTCTCAGGCAGGCTCTTTCCACTTGACAGCTGTAGGGGGTTAAATAGGGAACCCTTGAAATTCATGTCTCCCCTCAGAATAAATCTTGTTTGGAAATAGGTCTTTGCAGATGCAATTAGTTAAGTCAAGATGAGGTCATACTGGATTAGAGTGGGCCCTATTTCCAGTGATTGGTGTCCTAGTAAGAAGAGGAGAGGACACACTGACAGGAGAGAAACATACACACAGAGAAGGCCATGTGAACATGGAGGCAGATTGGAGTGATGCAGCTAAAAGCCAATGAACACTGTGGTTGCTGGGAGCCACCGGGAGCAAGAAGAGGCAAGGAAAGATTCTTTCCCAGAGATTTCAGAAGGAGGGTGGCTCTACTAGCCTCCTAATTTCAGATTTCTAGCTTCCATAGCTGTGAGAGAGTGAAGCTCTTTGGTTTTAAGCCACTGAACGTTTGGCAATTTGTTATAGAATCTTAGAAAACTAATATAATACCCTTGGCAACTCCAAGCTGGTCACCCCAGAGGAACGGAAGAGATTTTTTTCTCAGTGTTTCTCCATATTTCTCAATTAGAAGTCCTGAGGGAAGATGGGTTCTTTGCTTCTTGGCCTCCTTGGATCATGTGTCAATTGTTGAGACAATTACTGTGGCCAGAGGTAAACAGTGCTCTGATTGGCCAATATGAGTCCACCGAGGAGCCCTATCCCAATTAATTATATGGTATCTGAGTTTTGAGGTTAGGCTACCCCAACCACACAGTAAGAATGGACCTCCTCTTACCATAAGGATGAGTGAATAAAGAGAAAACAAAATTAACACCTGTCCATTACAAAGAGAACAAGTTGATTCTGCAAACTATACTTTTACCCCAAAATTGATTTTTTTAATTAAAAAAAATTTTTTTTACATTATTTTTGAGAGACAGAAACAGAGCACAAGTGGGGGAGGGGCAGTGAGACAAGACACAGAATCCGAAGCAGGCTATAGGCTCTGAGCTGTCAGCACAGAGCCCGACGCGGGGCTGGAACTCACAAACCATGAGATCATGACCTGAGCTGAAGTTGGATGCTTAACCAACTGAGCCACCCAGGCGCCCCCAAAATTGGTTTTTAAAGATATAAGGGAAGTAGAGATCTCCCAGAACAAGTCAAGGCAAGGACAATCAAATTTCCTTTTATGACGGGTCCCTGAACTGATAGATCACAGAGCTGTAACTGACTGTCTGTTGGCAAATCGGATCTTCAGCAGGGACTTTAACAATCTCTGCCATGATATTCTTGTAGGTAAAATGAGAAAAATGGGTTGAATGATAGTACCATCAAGAGGAAGAGTAACCTGCTGAATGACTGGAGTGAATCTTTGTCATTTTATTTGTCCACTCAGCGTACAATCCCTTATTTTGGAATAATTTTCTTTTTTTAATATTTTCTAAAATGTTTACTTATTGCTGAGAGAGGGAGAGAGAGCGCGAGCATGCACAAATGGGAGAGGGCAGAGAGAGAGAGGGAGACAGAGGATCCCAAGTGGGCTCTTGGCTGATAGCAGAGAGCCCGATGCTGGGCTTGAACCCATATACCATATACCATGACCTGAGCCGAAGCCAGATGCTTAACTGACTGAGCCACCCAGGCGCCCTGGAATAATTTTCTAATAATAATATAATATTGGAGGGTTGTAGTTCCCTGGCTTCCACCATGGAAGCAGAAAGAAGATTCTCCTTTTCACTTCCTGGCAGCTAGGACTCAAGTGTGTGAATTGGACCAAGGACTTTGACTTCTTAGGGGATGATGCTAAGAGGCAAGGATAGTGTGGGAAGTGTTCATGGCAATAGCAGCAGCAGCTTGAGCAGTCTTGAAGTGGTGGTGCTGAGTATTTGCTGGCAGCGGTGGCCATGGCAGAGCAGTGGTATAATTACTGTTTTGCAGTCAAAAACCCTGGTTGGCACAGTGACTGTATTTAAAGGATCCAAGTCAACTTGTAGGGTGTTTCCAGTCTTCTAGGATTCTGTCTTCAGCCCTGTCTCTTAGTTTAACATGGACATCAAAAAGTGAATGTTGTGTTAGAAGGCATCGATGAAAATCTGATACTTGGAACTATGAAGGCAACTGATTATCCTTCTCTGTTCTGTCACTTGGACCCCAGCTAGAACGCCACAACCAGTCCTGAGCGCTAGTCTTTTATGAAGGAAATAGGCAGACTGGACCTGGTCAAAAAATGATCAGGACAGGGAAGGAAATCAACCGCAAAGTATGAAGAACAGTGGAAATGATAGGTATCACATTCCCTGACTCTGGAGAAGGGGGAATTGGTGACATGCATGATTGGATCTCAGATTTCCTAAGGACCAATGCCTATTCTTCCTTCCTTCCTTCCTTCCTTCCTTCCTTCCTTCCTTCCTCCTTCCTTCCTTCCTTTCTTTGTTTCTTTGTTTCTTATGTTTATTTATTTATTTGGGGGGGAGAGAGAGAGAGAGAGAGAGAGAGAACAAGTGGGGGAGGGGCAGAGAGAGAGGGAGAGAGAGAATCCCAAGCAGACTCCACACTGAGCCCGCAGAACCTGTAGAGGCTGACACAGGGCTCTATTTTACAAATCGTGAGATCATAACTTGAGCTGAAATTAAGAGTTGGAAAAAAAATTAAGAGTTGGACATTTAACCGATGAGCCATCCAGGTGCCCCTATTTCCTTCTTTCTCTCTTTCGTTTTTATAATTTTTTTTAATGTTTATTTATTTTTGAGAGAGAGAGAGAGAGAGAGAGAGTGCGAGGCAGAGAAAGAGGAGGGAGAGAGGGAGCCAGAGGATCCAAAGTGGGCTCTGAGCTGACAGCAGAGAGCCCAGTGTATGGCTCAAACTCATGAACTATGATCATGACCTGAGCCAAAGTCAGACGCTTAACGGATTTAGCCACCCAGGCACCCCACCCCATAAATATTATATGCATATTTCGAACATAACCACAATGCAACCATCAAAATTAGGAAATTAACATCGATGCAATACTATCCTTATCCTTAGTCTGCATTCAAGTTTCACTGGTCATCCCCAAAATATTTTATAGCAGAAGGATCCACTTCAGAATCACAGTGTTGCATTTGGTCATCATGTCTCTTTAGTCTCCTTCAGTGGGGGAAAAGTTCCCCAGTTTTTCATTTACTATCATGAACTTGACATTTTTTTAAGAGGTCAAGATAGTTATTTTCAAGAATGTTTTAAAATTTGGATTTTTCTAATGTTTTCCATTGAAATTGTAAGCATATTGTGGAGGAGGTACTTTGAAATTATGTAAATATCTTGTTACTCATCAAATGTTCATTTCTTTATTTATTCAGTATGAACACATGGTTTCTTATTTTGTTCAATTGGCTGTGAACTGTTTCTATCAATATTTATTTTCATGCTCAAATTTTTCCTAAATAATTTGTGGCCACTGGGAAAACTACAGTGGATTAAAAAATAGGTAGCTGCCGGGGTGCCTAATTGGGTTAAGGGTCTGGCTTTGGCTCCGGTCATGGTCTCGTGGTCCGTGAGTTTGAGCCCTACATTGGGCTCTGTGTTGACAGTTCAGAGCCTGGAGCCTGCTTCGGATTCTGTGTCTCCCACTCTCTGCCCCTCCCCTGCTCGAGCTCTGTATCTCTCTCTTTCTCAAAAATAAATAAAACATTAAAAAAAAAAAAAAAAGATGGCTGCTGATTCTTTACTTGTCCACCCACCCAGAAGAGGAGACATCTACTCCCCTTCAATCTGGACTGCTCAGTAAGTTGTTTTACATAAAATATCCACAGAAGTGATGCTTAAGGCTGGGCCTTAAGGGGTCTACATCTTCTTACCTTGTCTTGAAATGCTCCTTCTTAGAATGTACCTTTCACTTTGTGAGGAAACCCGAGCAGCCATGTGAGAGGCCTTTATGGAGAGGTCCAAATGGAGAAGAGCCAAGGCCCCTGACCCACGATCATTCTCAGTCAGCCTCTAGCCTACACAAACTGCCAGTGTGAGTGAAATAATTTGGGGACTTTTGACTCTGCCAGTGCCCCAGATGACACCATGTGAAGCAGAACAACTGTGAGACAGAAATGGTTAGTTTGAAGACACTAAGTTTTGGGGCAATATCTTATGCAGATCTAGATAACTGAAACAACTGTCTACTGTGTGCCAGGCACTATTCTATGTCCTTCTGATCTACTAAGGTAAAAGAGAAATGTAAACTGACAGGTGCAGATAAGGGTGCTGTGAAAGGGTACAGGAAATGCCACTAACCAGGTGAAGGCAGCCTGCGGGGAGAAGTGGGGAGGTGGGTAATTCTGGGCAGATCAACATCCAACAGGCAAACTACAAAACCCAGATTCCAGTTTTTGGCCAGTCAGCACTGCAACTTCCTCTTCCGGTATCTCCTCTGATGGGATTAGTTTTCAACCTGACAAAGGTGAAAGTGGAAAGGGCTGGAGAAAGTTGTCTTGGGTCTGTCTGCAATACCAGTTCATGTTTGGACAGCCGGACAATATTGTTCTGAAGGTTTCTGGTCTCTGGACCTTTCTGAAGCAAAAAATTTACCCATTCTAGGCACCTCTAGATGGGGGTGGGGGTGCTGATAAAGCTGGTGGGAACCTTGTGGGCTCTGCATGCTCCCAAGGAATAGACAGTTAGCAGTTTCCTTGCTTCCTGGCCACAGAGAGGGTCCTGGGATAGTTCTGTGACCCCCTAACCTCCCCTCAGTCCTGTCTCCTGCCCATCATCTGGACACAAGGAAGACATATCTTCATTTTCCCTTCTCATTTTTCAGATGGGGTCTGTTATAACCCTCCTCACTCATTGGTCAGGCATTTTCCTCTAGGCATAGGCTGTTGGGGTCAGCTTCACCTTCAGCAGCTCCCTGGTGAACAGCTCTTAACTTACGTGTTTCAAATAATTTAGCAACAAACAAACAAACAAACAAATAAATAAAATAACTTAACAATAGCTCTTCTCCCCTTCCCACATAATCAAGATGATCATAAGCATTCATTTAACAGTTTTTTAAAATTATTTTTGAGAGAGAGAGAGCGAGAGAGAGCACGCGTGCACATGCCGGGGAGGGGCAGAGAGACAGGGAGACAGACAATCCCAAGCAGGCTCTGAGCTGTCAGCGTGGAGCCCGAACACAGGGTTTGAACTCATGAACCGTGAGATCATGATCTGAGCTGAAATCAAGAGTCGGATGCTTAACTGACTGAGCCACTTAGGTACCCCTCATTTATTAGGTATGTTAACAAATATTTACTAAGTGTCAACTAAGTGCCAATTCAGTTCCAGGAGCTGAGGATACAGTAGCAAATGAAAAGTTCCTGCATTCATGGAGCCCATCGTCTAATAAGGGAGACAGACAACAATAAATAAATATATAGTGCTGGGTAGTGATACATGCTCTGAAAAAAATCATGCAGGATAAGTATATTTGGAACTATTATAGGGTAGTCTAAAAAGACCTCTTTCTTAAGGTGACATTTGAGAAATCTGAATGAAATATGGGGGAAGACTATTTAAGACTAAGTGAACAGAAAGTATAAAGGCCCTGAGGCAGGAAGAAATAAGCAAAATAAGAGAACAGCAATTAGGTTAGTGTGGCTAAAGCAGGTAGAGCAGGAAGGGAGTGATAGATGTGGGTGGGGAGGAGAGCTAGGAACCAATTAGATAGGGCTCCTACATATTTGGATTTCATTCTGAAAAATGGCATGACCTGATTGATGCTTACCAAGATCTTCCTAAATGCTGTTTGGAGAACAGACTGTGGAGGGGGGCACGGAGAAGGTGAAAGCAGGGTGACCAATTAGGAGGCTACCATATAACCCAGGCCAACATGATGGTGGCTTGGTCCAAGATAGTTGCAACAGAATTAATAAGTGGTTAATTCTGATGATTTAAAGGTAGCACTGACAAAACTTGCCAAGGGATTGGAAATGGCGTTTGAGCGTAAGAGAGGCACATCAAGGATACATTTTAGGTTTTGGGCTTGAGGAACTGGATGAGCAATGGTGCCATTCCCTGAGGTAGATAAGAATGAGAGTGGAGTATAAGAAGTAGGTTATTGAGGGCAGGATGTATTGAGTTTGAGATACTGGTTTGAGGCACTTGAAAATCAGTCTGAAGATCTAGGCTGGAGATAGAAATGTTGCAGTCATCAGCAAACAATTATTATAAACTACTCCTAGGGAGTGTGTAGACAGAAAAGAGTATCATGTGCCATGTTCTGAGGCTTTCAACAGCTGGGGAAGACAGAAATTTTGTGGTTATTAGCATACAGATGTTATAAATCACTCCTAGGGATTCAGTACTGACAGAAAAGAGCATCATAGATAGTGGCCTGGGGCCTTCAACAATGGGGGAAGAGGAGGAGAAGCCCACAAGGGAGACAGAGGAGTGACCAGTGAAGTGAGGAAGATCAGGAAAGCCTGGTGTCCAGAAAGGCAAGTGAAGAAAGTATCCTGTATAATCACAACCAAGAGTGAACTCCTGAGCCTCAGTTTTCTCAGCTGTGAAACGGAGACAGGAACAAGTACCTACTTCAAAGTGTTGTTAGGATTGAGACAATGCATATAAAGCAGTTAGGCTTGTGTTTGACTGGCATATAGTAAACTCTCAATCTATGCTAGCTCTTGCTATCATTCCCTCCACTTTAGAGTTGGCTGCCAGAGCGGTCACCCTCTCCATCCACATAAATAATAGCACTCTCATGGGTCTTTCTCAGGGGTCAGGTGTCCCTGCTCACTCAGGCATCAGGTGTGCCTGAGGAGTGGCCTCTGAGTCAAATTTGAACCACACAACTTCAGTGCCTAGGCCTATCACCCCGATAGCCTCCAGCCCTTACCTGCAAATCAACAAGGGTTAAATGTGTGGTGTATAAAGGTTTTGAAGACAGAATTCTGACTCTGTCCCTCACCAGCTGTGGGATCTTAGGCAAGTTTTTTTTTAAGTTTATTTATTTTGAGAGAGAGAGAATGCACACAGGGGAGGGCCAGAGAGAGAATCCCAAGTAGGCTTTGTGCTGTCAGCAGAGCCAGGAAGCAGGGTTGGATCTCACAAACCGTGGGATCATAATCTGAGCTGAAATCAAGTCAGACGCTTAACCGACTGACCCACCCGGACGTCCCCTTAAGCAAGTTTTTAGCCTTCTTGAGCCTTTAACTTTTTTTTTTCTCCGAGCCAAGGCCTAATCCTGAGCAATTTTTTTTTTTTTTTTTTTTTTAATAAAGACAGACTGCCACGTGCTGTGCCTCATTTGAATGTATCTGGAGTTTTGGAAGCTTGACCACCCTACATTCTCCTACAAATGGACCTCCAGAGCTTGTTTGGAGAGGAGCGCAGCTACTCCTATACCCTTGATGGAAGGCCGATCCTCTATCCGGGAAGGTAGTGGGAAGGTTGTCCTTTTCGACCAAGACCACAGCTTCCGGGGGGATGCACCTGGAGCAGAGAGGGAGGAAGGGGACACCCTCCTAGCCAGCCAGATCAGCCGAATCAACCCTGGCAATCAATGGGGTGACAGATGTCGCAGCCAGATAGCCCTCACATCCAAGCCTTTAACTCTTTATCTGTAAAATGGGGGCAATTCCTACTTCATGGGATTGTGTCTGGGTTCACACAGACTATATAAACAAAGCTGGCTGATCTGTTTGCCAGCATGGGAGTTACTGAGGCTTCTTGCCACTCTCCTACTCAAAGCACACATCCTCTCGGGGCAGGATGCACGTAGAGGAGGCACTCCACACACCCAAAACCAAGCTGGGTGGGCCTCTGCCCTAGGCTGGGCTGCAGGTGAGTTAGCCAGACAAGCGGAGACTTGTGCACTGTCTCCTCCACGGGGCGAGGGTGAGGCGCGACTCCTTGCTGGGCCCTTACATTGGTAGAAGGGCCTAGCCCCGCCAAGGGAGGGGTACCGAACGTCCCAGAGAATCCCTCCTCAGCTGTTCCACCTCCCGCCCGGCGTCGAAGCCCGTTTCTTGGACAACTCTTTTCCGTCCCTCTTCCGAACCCACCAGGCCTACCGAGCCCCGGGCCGGAACGCCGCCGCGTCCCCCCACCCATCAAATCAGCAACCAGCGTCTCTCTGCGCCACCGCGTGTAGGCCCAGGCCCGTACCCCAGCCCTTCAGCACCGGAGGAAGTGGTGGCGCCTCTGGAGGGCAGCCAGGAGGAGGAGGAGGGGTGAGTAAGAGGAGGAGGAGGCGGCGGCGCGGCTGGGTAGCAACCGAAGCCACAGGGCAAGGGCTCGGGAGGAGGGCGGTGTGGGAACCCGACCGCTCAGCGCCGCGCCCCGGGGCAGCCAGCAGCGCTTGGAGACGGTCCCGCCCCCTGCAGCGCCCCGCCTCCCGAGTCCAGGCCCGCGCACCGCGGCTCCGCCCCAGAGGCCCCGCCCCCCCGTTCCAGTCCCGAAAACCCCGCTCCAACCGACGGCCCCGCCCCCGCCCCCGCCCCCGCCCCCGCCCGCGCCTCGGGCGCACTTCTAGTCGCTGGGCGGCAGCGCTGGTCGGAGTCTCGGCGTTCCGCCGCCTGCCACCCGGAGCCGCGCTCCCCTGCCTCCCCTCCAGCCCCTCCCCCAAGAGCCGTGGTCGGGCAGCGCCTGGCCGGCGGCCCGCGGGCGGGCCGCCCCCCTCCCCCCCGCGGTAGCCCACCCGCCTCTTAAAGCGGCGGCGGGAAGATGAGGTTTCGGGAGCCGCTCCTGGGCGGCAGCGCGGCGATGCCGGGCGCGTCCCTGCAGCGGGCCTGCCGCCTGCTCGTGGCGGTCTGCGCGCTGCATCTTGGCGTCACCCTCGTCTACTACCTGGCCGGCCGCGACTTGAACCGCCTGCCTCAGCTGGTGGGAGTCCCTACACCGCTGCAGGGCGGCTCAAACGGCGCCGCCGCCATCGAGCAGCCTTCCGCGGAGCTCCGACCCCGAGGGGCCCCGCCGCTGCCGCTTTTGGACGCTTCCTCCGAGCTGCGCTCGGGTCGCGACTCCAGCCCAGACGCGGACTCTCACCCCGGCCCCGGCCCCGCAAGCAACTTGACTTCGGCCCCAGTGCCCTCTACCACAGTGCTGTCGCTGCTCGCATGCCCTGAGGAGTCCCCGCTGCTCGGTAAGGACTCGGGGACTTTCCCGAATTTCCCCGACAGGGTCCCCTGGACGTTCGCCCATGCCCTCTTCCAGGATATTCAGCCCCCCAGTTCCGGATCGGAGTCCCTAGTCCCAAACAGAGGTTCCGGGCTGGATGTAGGGAGAGGGTGGGAGGCGAGATTTTTTTGGATTTACGTGGAAGGCTGGGGCGGGGGTGGTACAAGGAAGCTGCAGGCCCCTCTGT
Organism: Panthera uncia; assembly: GCF_023721935.1. Classification (NCBI taxonomy): domain Eukaryota; kingdom Metazoa; phylum Chordata; class Mammalia; order Carnivora; family Felidae; genus Panthera; species Panthera uncia. The sequence goes on along the minus strand of NC_064807.1, from coordinate 54,047,897 downwards.
TCCCAGAAGCAGAGAAGGCCTTGGAGACTTCCCTGCTCTGGCCCGTGCCTCAAGAAGTTTTGGAGTTTGAGTTTGCTTCGGGCATGGAGCAGCCTTCGCCCTGTCAAGTCTGGTAAGGACTAAGAGGCAGCTCAGAGTAACCCACTCCAGTTTAGGAAACTGATGTTGAGGCCTCCAGTGGGGAAGGAAGTTGCCCTCCCAGTTCACATCCAGCTCACATACGTTGTCTTCCCATAGAAATACTCTCCTCTGAGTGTGGGTTAACTTTTCCTGAGCATTTGGACGAGTGACTTGCTCTTTAACCTCTGGTTTCTGGTCTGTTAAATGGGGAAGATAAATGGTACCTAAGTCAGGTTTGTTTTGGAAGGCTACATGAGACAATATAAACAAGGGTTTACATTAATGAAGGTAAACCCTTAGTAAATTGTTGCTATTATGTTAAGTTCCTCCTTTGTGTAGATCCCTGCCCTGGGGCCTTCCTACCCTGCTTCCTGCCCCTGTAGGTTCCCAAAACCTAAGTGAACTAGCACTGTCAAGGGCTGAGGGTGTTTGTAGGAGTACAGTGTGTGTACCATAGGGGCTGGAGGGCTAAACTATAAACCAGTTCACACTGAATTGTCCCTTCCAGGAAGCAGCTCAGAGTCTCAGGTATCTTGCCCAGATAATTGGAAATGTGGCCACCAGCCTGTGTTTCAGCATATACTGGGAGTTTGAGTGGGTGGGTTTGCATTCCTCACGTCAGGAGGAGTCTGAGCCCGTGCCTGTTGGAGGCAGTGGGGGGGGGGGGAACTTTTCCTTGGTCTGTAATCCACAGGCAGTCAGGCCCAAGGCAGCCACAGGTTGTTCCCAAGATTATCATACAGGTGGCTGCTCATTCTTAATGCCAGGGTTTATTTGTTGCTCTGAGTGAGGGGCCCTGGCAGCAGGGCAGGCATCCTGCCAAAAGGAACTCTGTCACCTTCCCGCAAAGCCCTGGCAGAGAAGGCCTCCTACATGTTCTTGCTCAATTTCTCCAATAATGACTTCAGTATTTTCGTATCAAGTTTGGGGGGAAGCTCTTGGAATTGGTCAGACATGAATTGTGGAAGTAAGGGGATTTTTTTTTTTTTTTTGTAAACAGAAAATTGAGTCCCTTTGGACTCAATTGGACTTCCCTCTGGGAAGGAGACTAGTTCTATAAAATAAAGTTGAATATTTGCCCCACTGCTAAGTGTCTGGCCTCACATATCTTAGAGAGTTTCTCAGAATCTCTTTCTTATATGTAAAATGAGGTTGTTGGTGATTAACTCACAGGGTTATTTTTAGAACATAAATGAGATTGCGTACATTAAGTACACGCAAATAGGACTTGGGACTTGAAGTTCCATTTTCTCAGACTCCCGTGGAGATAGAAGGCTCTGAACAGCAGAGAGAAGGGGGAGGAGAGAGAAGAAATCCTCAGAACCCAGAGAGGCCAGGTTTTGTCTTTTTTGGTTTTGTTTGCCTAGACATTTATTCAGAAAAAAAGAAACTAGCAAATTAAAGTACTCCAATGTTCATTAGATTGGCGTTTGAGGTATAAGGTCTTCTTGATGAAGCTGGAGAGCCCGTGGTGCTGTATCTCTGCTTTGTTTTGTTTTCTAATGGTGTTGCTAGTGATTGGTGACCAGTTACTGGTATTTCTGAGCTGAACTTTGAATTGGTGGTTTGAAGGGACTTCCTGAGAGATAACATTTGGAGGGTGAGGAGAGAGGCCCTGGGCCTTCTCTAGCTTGGCTGCCTTAGCGTGACACATATGGGACTATGATGTTTGGGCAGCTGCTACGGAGGTCCCACAAAGTGAAGACAGAGGGTTTTTCTTCATTTTAATTGAGCCCTTAGGTTTGAGTGGTTGGGTGCAGCTCTTGGAGTGAGGGCTTCTGGCTGGGAGGGGGCCTTGAGGAAGCTGAAGGTCTCTTGGAGTGTGTGGGTCAGGGGAGTTGAGCCCATCTGTTCATCTGGGCAGGTGTCAACCAAAGCCCTTGTGGGTGGTTTTGAGGTTGATGGGAGAAAGCATCCGTGGGGTTTAGAACTGCGGCCTTTTCACTACTTGCAGTTTCTTTCCATGACTTGGCTTTACTTTCTGTTGTCCAGGGGTCTGGGCCATACGCTATGATAAGCTCCTGTCTGGAACATGGAGGGTAATGGGCATGCTCTTTCCCGGAGGAGCCAGGCATCAGACTGGGCTTGATGAGTGACTGTTTGATCTGTCATGGGTTGTCAGAGCCTTGAGACAGACTTCAGAGAGACTTGGGTTTGAATCCTGTCTATACTATCTGTGTGACATAAGGCAGATTGTAGAGTTTAGAGCCATTGTAAGCCCTACTTCAGGGTCCCCCATGGGCTAGTATGAGGCCTTCAGGAGTAGGGACTGCAGGGGGGAGGTAGGCCTTTCCTGAGGACTCTTACAAGTTCCCCAGGGAGTTCTCTCAGACAGTTCAGAACTGCAGGCACTGTCCTCTTGGCCCTCTGGCTGAGCAGCATCTAATCCACTGAACACGGTCATGTGGCACCCTTTCCTGGCTGCCTGGGTGTTTGCCTGAGATGTAGTCAACCTGGGAAGAGGAGTGGTCTTGCCTTTTCCTTTTCCTGGGATATTCATCTCTGCTCAGATTTGGTGGCAGCTCAGTGTGACTTGACTTGTACTGGCACTGGCACTGTCAGCCCAGAGAGGGGCTGGGTGGGAGTGGGCAATACTTTAGGTTGGACTGGTTAGAGAAGGCCAGGCTGACCTGGGGGCTCAGTTGGAGCCTGGTACATCTGGTACAGTCTTGTCAAGGGTGTATGGGGTGTGGGGGGTGAGTAAAGGACTGCTTAAACCCAGAGACTTCCCCTGCCCTTTGTGCTGTGAAGAAATTCTCTTCATTTGTTCAGACGAGGACTCTGATCTAGAGGTGGGCACCAGAGAGTTGTGGGCCCCTGGGCCAACAAACAGCTACTGTAGATAGCCAGGGCCCTGGGAGAACACTTATCCATGAACCAGTTTCCCCAGCTTTTGTGGGGGCTGTCAGCCAAGCCGCTACCATGGCTTGCACCCTTGGGAAGACAAAGCACTTTCTGAGTCTCTGCTGGGCTCTCAGCTCTCAGGTGTTTTTCCACCAGCGTGCTGTCCTCCTCCCATATGCACACATGTGGACATGAGCAGGCTGCCCAGGACAGAATGTACTTTGAGGACATCTGTTCTGGCCTTGGCTTGGGAAAGGGCTCTCTCTCCCCTTTGGAGATGAGTCTTGGAGCCTCATCCTCAGGGTTGGGGGAGGCATGGGGAGCCTCTCCTGTGTCTAGATCTTTAAGCTTTGTCAGATTAGGTAACTAGTACTTTAAAACAGTTTTTTCCTGTTGTTTTTCCTGGGGAAAATAATTTACTGACAAATTGACAGATACACCTTCTTGTCTGACAGTCCAAGATTATGAAATGCCCTCTATGACTATTGGGCTCATTTTCTTCCATTCAGCCTGATGGTGGCTGAAGTGATTCCTGACTGTGGCAATCTGTCCCAGACTCTGAGCAAGCATGGAAGTTCCTTGGGGCATGGGGAGCAAGAGCCAAATGTGGGATTGGATTTCAACCGGAGCATCTTGGACCTACAGCATCCTAGGATGGGACTGTCTAGTTCTCTGGCCCCATCCCTCATTGTGCTAGAGGGCAAGGGTGTCGTCTCAGGCCACACAGCCAGGAGTGGCCAGCTGGGGCTGGAACTCAGGTATTCTGCTTCCCAGCATAGTGCTCTTCCTCGAGGTTATTGCCCTATAGATACCTAGTGCAGGGGCTCAGAGCAGGCTAACATCTGGAATTTGGGAGGACCCTCTCTCTCTAGGTATGTCCGTGTCCACCTGAAAGGTCTTATGTAGTAGCTTGCATGGACGTCCTCAATGGCTAAAGCATCTGGTAACTTTATTCACTTCCAACAATGTGCCTGATCTTTGCTGGGTACTAGTGCCGCAAAGAGGAAGATGACAAAATGCCTCTTCTTTAGGAACTCATAGTCCAAGCAGAGGAGGCATAATTAAATTTTGCTGATGTCATTTAGAGAAACTAAATTGTGTGTGTGTGTGTGTGTGTGTGTTATAGTCTCTCTCTCTCTCTCTCTCTCTCTCTCTCTCCTCTATCCATCCCTCCTTTTCTTCCTTCCTTCCTTCTTTCTTTCTCTTATTCAGAAACCCAGAGTTGATATCAGAGTTCTTCAGTCCTGGTTTTGATTGTGTTGAAAAGTTCCTCTAATTTCTGTAGCCTCAAATTAGCTTGGCTGAGTAATCTGTGCCTTGCTGCTTTATAATGACTGTAATGATACAACAGCAACCATATGGTCTTTGGGTAGCAGCAGGATAGGGATTTCTAGGCTGAGACTAGACTAATTTATGGGTTGGGAACAATGGGACAGTTCATGCTCAGGCAGTCCCCGCCTTTCCATAGACTTCACCCTGGGGATCTTCCAGGCTTTGGGGGCAGGTCTGGGAGGCTCATCCCCTTTGGGCTTAACTGGGCTCTGGGTGTGTATGAAAGGGGCCCAGTTGTCCTGTGGCCAACTCAAACCTGGTCATTTCTCCCCTGCTCGTAGACCCAGTGCCTCCTGTGCCGTCTTCACTATTCAGTGTTCCCTGCCTGCTCCCGACAAGAAGCAGAGACTGGAATTCTGCTTGAATCCATATCTACCTGGAGATTCCAGTTATTCTTATCCATTTAAGGGCAATCCATTTGTTTGAGGACAAGTGGTCTGCCTTTGTGGTTTAAATCCCTTGAGGCCTGGCACTGTGGCCATTTTACACTTGGCTCTGGCACTGCCCAGGGTGGTCTGGCCAGTGAGGTCAGCCAGCCAGACCCTGACTCCTGGGGGATTTGACAAGGCATGGGATTGTGAGGGTTCCTGGGAGCCGGACTGTGGCCATGATTGTAAAGGCCCCAGTTATGGGGGGTCTCTGTGTTTAACTGGGCCTACACAGGTCACGAGCTCAGGGAGAGATTGCAGATCCTGTTGTAAAGGTCAGAACCTCCAGGTTCGAAGGTCGTGGTGGCTTAGGATCAGGGGTCAGGGTCTGGTTGGGAGCTGGTTCTGGGTGGACGTGGCCTAAAGGGATTCGTCCTTAGAAGGCAGAAGGGCTGAGTCACACGCTCAGTGTTTCAGGTTCCACTTTCCAGCCTGGCCTCAGCCCGCCCCTTCCCTACACAAATGAAGGCCAGGAGATACATAATTGGCTGTTGCTAAATTCTTTGGCAGTGATTTTAATGTCTGGTCTGGGTGTGTTCTGTAGCTGCTTCCCTTTCCCCCTGCCACTCTCTAAAGCCCCTCGCAAAGCCCAGAGAGAGGGAAGGATTCGCCTCCCTGGAACACAGCAGTCTAGGGCTGTGGGTCTTTGCTTTTCTCTGTATTTTTTTGAGGAGCGCACGATCTCTTCGTCTTCTTTGCAAAAAGTAATGTAGGCTTATTGAAAATAACTTGAAAAGTTAAAAGAGGGAGAAAAGCACACTTGTATTCCTATTACCTAGAGGAGACATGTAGGCACATCTTCTGTTAGTCTTTTTTCTCATACATATGATAAGAATATAGTTACTGTCTTTACAGATGAACACATAGATTGGTATGTTTAGATATAGATAACCTGGTGTCCAGCATTTGTCACTTAAGATTCTTTCTTACGAGCTCAGTCCTACAACTTTAAAAACCACAAAAGCTGTGTCATTCTGTCAGCTGAATATGCTATAACTTTCTTTCATCATTTAGTTGTTGTTGAACACACACATGTAGTTTTTGTTTTTCTTGGTGGCCCTCTGAGGCTTGGACATAAAGCACTACACTTTTTGGATTTTTTCAATAGTAGGGTTTTCCAAAAAGGGGGGAAAAAAGGGTGAATGCTTTCTGAGAAGGGCTATGTTTTAAAACCATTCTTACTAAAAAAGATAGACCCATTGAGAATTACAGGTTTGCTTAGCGCTGGCAGAGGAATATCATTTATTGCTGAATGAGGGATGTGTCTAGAATTCTGATTAAAAAGGAAACTAGGTGCAGGAAGTGCCTGGGGCAGGGGCAAAGGGCCAAGCTGCAGGACAGACTCTTGGGATCAGACTGAGCAGAAATCTGTTGTCAACAGAAGCGGTGGGGGTGATGCCCCAGGAGTCTGCTTTCTCAGTAACTTCTCCATTTGTCTCCTTAGCAGCCAGGTCCCTGGGCTAGGCTTATGTGGACTGTGGCACTGAGGCCGTGGAAACACCAGCTAGCTAACCCAGTGCAGTTGACATGACTGACTTGTGACTGTTTCCACAGAGCTTGTGGGAACAAGCCAGCAAATCGAACTCTGAAACAAACAACACAACTCTCCCACCTCCAGGCAGTTCTGAGATCTGGGGAGGGACCACAAAGTGAGAACCTGCAAGTTTCCAGGAATTGCTTTTGAGAGAAGCTTCAGAGACCAGTAAAGCCTGGCGCTCAGTTGGAACTTGTTCAGGTGGTTTCAGCAATCCAGTCTCAGGCCACTATGCCAGTCTCTTCCCAAGGTGTCATTCCACTTTGAAGTTATTCCACTTTGATTGCCCTCACTGCATCTACATTCTCCTCTTCCGAGGGACACTTTGGATTTGGGAATCTGCCAGGGGTTATTTGGCACAGAGCCTGGGGATTCAGGGGGAGGCTGTGCTGAGGGAAGAGGCGGGGTCATGTCCAACCAGCATGACCAGTATGGTATGAGGTCAGGTTCCTTCCTGCCCCACCACATGGGTCTGGAGGTTGTGGGGAGGGTCCCTGGCGGGGGGGGGGGGGTGGTGGTGCAATAATTGCCTGGCCCCCTGACAGGGTACATTCTAAAAGTGCTTTTAAAATTTTCTTTAAACATTTCTTTCTGTTTTGCATAATATCCTTTTGCCTTTGACATCCTGAAACGGCAGAGTGGTGTTGGTTGTTTCAGGACACCACCACTGCCCGCTTGAAAAAACAGGAAAGGCCTCCCCAAGTGGAGGGTGGACACTGGGAAACTGGTATTTGCATTATAGGAGCTTGGTGACTTGGTGTTGAGGTGTTAGGTGGCTTCTGGCATTCAGATGAGCACTAAAGGAAGCCTGCCTGGCTGAGAATGGGTAGACCTGGGTATTCATGTCAAGTCAGGAAGGGCCCTAAGAAAGAGAGTAAATGAAGACTGGTTTGCTCATGCAGCGAGCCTTTATTGGTAACTACATTACGTTAGGCATGGGAGACAGACATAAACAAAGGCTGGTCCTTACTCCGTGGTGGACAGACCTGGGAAAAACTGTGTAGTCAGACAGAGGAAGCATGAGGGCCCTCAGGGCACCAAGGAGGTGCAGGGCACCAGATGGGTGATCTGGGCTAGGTCCAGAGTCAAAATGAGGGGCCTCTCTTCCAACACTGATCTTTAGCATCTCTGTCTCTCCCAATGTGTTTGAACAGTCTCCCTCGTTGGGAAGGGCAGGGGTCTACTGCTGAATGTGGCCTGTAATTTCCTCTGGCTGCTGTTAGGCCACATGGGAAGAACACCGTAGCTGAAATGCCAGCTGCTGCATACAGTCACCTGCAGGGCGGGAGAGAAGTGGAGGCAGAGTGAATGGAAGATAATGAAAGACAGAGAAGCTAGTATAGTAGGGACCATACTGGACAAGGGAAAGCTGAGGATAGCTAGACCGAGGGGACCAAAGGAAAGAAGGTAAAGGGAGAGAGAGATACAGAAAGAGGAGGTCATGGTCTGCAGGGGAGAGGGGCAAAGCCTCAAAGACCACTGGCATGAGAATTTCGAGTTCTGGTTCTTCTCCTAAGTCATTACATCATCTTGGGCAAGTCCCAACTCTGTCGGTCCCTCTTTCCCTTTCTGAAGTTTGAGTGGGCTGGACATTTGGTCTTCAGTGCTCTTCCTTCTGAAGTCTAGGTTGGTATGGCGGGAAATCCTGGTCATATTTGCAACATGAAAAGCCTCTGAAATAACCTGTGAAGCTCACTACCTACTGCCCGTTTCAGGCTCTTGGGGTGAGACTTCTGCTGCGGATTTTGTCGTCTCGAAGCAGGCACAAACATTTTAGCAGATGAATGACCTTTGAAGTGGCATGGAGAATGTTTCTTTCCATCACTCTGGCTAGCTGTGTGATATGGGAAAGCTTTTATTGCCCTTTCTGTGCCTCTGTGTTCTTGCCTATAAAATGGGGGTGATAATAGTGTCTACCTCATGGATGTTGGGAAGTTCAGGTAGGAGGCATAAAAGGACCTAAAACAGTGCCTAACACTGAGTAAGCTCTGAGTGTGTTATTTATTATTGGTAGCACTAACAGTTATTTCTGAAGATTTTGGTTTTTGCTTTGTAGGATTTCTTCCTTTTTTTAAAAAAATTTTTTTTAGTTGAAAATATATCACCACATCAAATGTTTAAAAAACTATAATTCAGGGTGCCTGGGTGTCTCAGTTAAGTGTCCAACTCTTGATTTCAGCTCAGGTCATGATCTCATGGTTTGTGAGTTTGAGCACCACATCTGGTTCTGTGGTGACAGTGCAGGGCCTGCTTAGGATTCTCTTTCTGTCCCCTCCCCTGCTCATATGCGCTCACACTCTCTCTCAAAATAAATAAACCTAAAAAAACCAACAAACTATAATTCTACCTACCATTGTAATCAAACATATGTCTACCACTGTAACAAAACCTGCCATTGCTTTTTATTTGTTTGTTTATTATGTTTTTATTTTACTTTTGAGAGAGAGCGCATGTGTGCACAAGGAGGAGAGGGGCAGAAAGAAAGGGAGACAGATAATCCAAAGCATATTCCACACTGTTAGCACAGAGCCCAACGCAGGGCTCATACTCACTAACCCTGAGATCATGACCTGAGCTGAAGTTGGACACTTAAATACATACATACTTAACTCTGTTGTAATGGTGGTATAAAACTGTTCTGCGTTCTGCTCATTTCATTCAATGCTATCTTAAACTGTTAGGTTATTCGTAATTATCCTTATTATCTTTTCAAGCTGCTATCTAAAATTCTTATGGATATTCCCTTAGCATTCAACATTCCAGGTTTCTCCATTATAGATAGTCTTTTTTTTTTTTTTTTTTTTTTAATCATAGATAATCCTGAATATTTTCGCTTGTGTTGAGCTCTTTGCTTCAGTTGAATTAACTCCATGGGATAAATTCTTAGGAATTCTTAGGCCAGAGGACATAGACACTTTTAGGACATTGGTTCACATTGCCACCTTGCTTTCCAGGAGGGTTGGAATAATCCACAGGCCCTAAATCGCAAATTCCTGGGCTAGGGATATTGGCTTTTAAAGAATATGGATACCGAGAGAGAGTCAGATCTATCTGGAGTCTTATATCTATACTCTCAGCTTGTGTGTGTGTGTGTGTGTGTGTGTGTGTGTGTGTGTGTGTGTGTGTGTCTGTCTGTCTTAAGTGGCCTGTGTAGGGCACTGTGGCCATCCTGGACATGAGGCTTTTCCTGTAAGCCATTGCATCTGAGCAGTTCCTGTTGAGGTGTATCCATAAAGGGCCTTACTGATGGCTCTTTGAGCACCTCATGTACCTTCTTTGCCAAAGAGTCGATTTACACAAGGTAAGAAACTCCTTCTTCCTATGTCTGTGGAGCTAAATCTATAGAGTGGGGGACAGGCTCTGGCTTTAAAAGCTTGGCTTAAAAATGGTGTTGACCTAAAACTTTGTGGGTTGATGTCTGGGAATACCACATGCAGCCATCCACAGAAACCATGATAGGTTCTGACTGGCTAGTCTGGGCAGCTGACCATTTAACCCATATGGATCAACTCCAATCTGACAGACATGGTTTATGGGATCTAGGAATGAGGCCCAAAGGAAGAAAGACTTAAATTATATTGGGTAAAAATAAATTGATCAATAACTATAAATTGCCAGTTCTGCTCCTATTCCCCCCCACTCCCCCTCCCACGCACATGCCTCTTTTGTAGATAAACAGGAGTCTGCCGACTTCCAGAAGTAGTAGAATGACCTTAGAGCCAGTGATTTCAGTTATCAGCGGTTTATAGATTAAGCAGATGGGGTGCATTCAACTTGTGACTGTTCCTCCTCTCATGTTGTAACCACTCTTGTCCTATTGTGCTACATTCCATGGTGATCAGCTGTGATTTAACAAGGTACTCCCCGGGGCCGTTTATAGTCAGGCTAGAGCTGCTGTCCAGCATGTTGTTCCTGGGGGACCCAGAGCAGTACTTTCCTCCTGTGTAAAATGGGGCAATAATTCCTACCTCCAAGAGTGGATGAGAGGATTGAATGAAATGAGGTATGTGTTGATATCAGTACTCTTGTCTTTTGTTCAATGCCTAACCCCATTCTCTTGGGTGCAGAAGGCTTACACTCAGCCTAGTAGGAGGCAGAGTAAAATTTCCTCCAAATGCAGTTTTGTCTTTGTTTTTGTTTTTTTCCATCTACCCTGGGGCAGAGTTAAGAGGATAAGGGAGAGGTGTGAGGCTGTAACCATAATTTAGGGACAGGGTTTAGCCTGGAGCCAGGGTTTAGTGGAGACCTACCCCAGTCCACAAGGAAGCCTCCCTCTTGTTGAATCCACAACACTGCGGAACTTGGAGTGGGGGTTGCTATGTGTCAGGCATGCCAGGATTCTGTGGCGATTCATAGCCTTCCCTTCTCCAACTGGACATTGTCAGTCAGTGTCCTGGGGAGAGAGCTTCATGGAGTACAGATAGTTGAATGGTCAGGAAGAGGAGCTGGAGGGAGCATTGGGTGTTTGGTAGAGTCTCAGGAGGTGAGAAGAGATGTGTTGTGGTTGGGAGGTGGGTGCTGGGCTCAGGCTGGGGTGCCCAGTGACCTGTGCTTGGTGTGTTATTAGAAAAACTTAGAGGCTGTAGATAGCCTGTCTTGTAAAAGAGACAGTAAGAAATACTGATCTGTAGCTGTTGGGATTTTTTTTTTCCCCAGCTTTATTAAAGTATAATTAACAAATAAATGATTTGTAGTTTTCTTTATTGTGATGCCTTTGTCAGATTTTGGTGTCAAGGAAGTACTGCCTCATAGAATGAGCAGGGAAGTGTTCCCTCCTCTTCCAATTTGTAGAGGATTTGCGAAGGATTTGTATTAATTCTTCTTTAAATATCTGGTAGAATTGACAAGTGAGGCCATCTGAGCCTGGGTGTTTCTTTGTGGGATGCTATTTGATTACTAATTCAATTTCTTGCTACATGTCTATTCAGATTTTCTGCTTATTCTTGAGTCAGGTTTGGTAGTTTGTGCCTTCCCAGGAATTTGTCCACTTCATCTAAGCTACCTAATTTGTTGACATACCATTGTTCACAATACTCCCTTGGAATCCTTTTTGTTTCTATAAGGTTGGTAGTGGTGTTTCCTTTTTTATTGCTGATTTTGGTAATTTGAGTCCTTTCTTTCTTTCTTTCTTTCTTTCTTTCTTTCTTTCTTTCTTTCTTTCTT
>NC_064807.1:53849706-54036466 GCF_023721935.1 Panthera uncia | reverse complement strand
CTTTCTTTCTTTCTTTCTTTCTTTCTTTCTTTCTTTCTTTCTTTCTTCTAGCCAGAAAGAGGTCATTTTTGTTGATCTTTTCAAGGAACCAACTGTTGGTTCACTGATTTTCTCTATTGTTTTTCTATTCTCTAGTTCATTAATTTCTGCTCTCATCTTTATTATTTTGTTCCTTCTGCTTGCTTTAGGTTTAGTTTGATGTTTTCCAGTGTCTTAAGGTGGAAAGCTAGGTTATTTATTGATTTAAAGTACATGATCTAAAGGCCATGTACTTTTAACATTTTCATAGATGGTGTCAAATTGCCTTCCAATTGGTTCTCATCAACAGTGTTTGAGAAGCACCTGTTCCCCACATCTATGCCAGTTAACAATCTTTTTACATTTGCCAATATGATGGGCAAAAGTGATACCTTGTTTTAATTAGTTCCTTTGATTACTGATGATGTTGAACAAACTCTTATGTGTTCTTTGGCCATTTGTATTTCTTCTGTAAATTACTTGTTAATATTTTTACCCATTTTTCTATTAGTTTTAAAAATATGTTTGTAGGACCTTTTAATATTATGGATATTGCTCCTTTATATTGTTTGCAAACATAGTCTCTCTCTCTCTTTTTTTTTTTTTTTTTTGCTTTGTTTTTTTGGTTTTGTTTTGTGTTGTTTTTGGTTTCCACCACCTTTCCTTTCCCCAGCCTGTTAGGCAGATTTCCTTTCTTTCTTTTTTTTTTAATTTAATTTTTAAAATTTACATCCAAGTTAGTTAGCATATAGTGCAACAATGATTTCAGGGGTAGATTCCTTAATGCCTCTTACCCATTTAGCCCATCCCCCTCCCACAGCCCCTCCAGTAGCCCTCTGTTCTCCATATTTAAGAGTCTTTTGTTTTGTTTCCCTCCCTGTTTTTATACTATTTTTCCTTCCCTTCCCTTGTGTTCATCTATTTTGTATCTTAAAGTCCTCATATGAGTGAAGTCATATGATATTTTTGTTTCTCTGACTAATTTCGCTTAGCATAATACCCTCTAGATCCATCCATGTAGTTGCAAATGGCAAGATTTCATTCTTTTTGATTGCCAAGTAATACTCCATTGTGTATGTATATACCACATCTTCTTTATCCATTCATCCATCAATGGACATTTGGGCTCTTTTTCTGTACTTTGGCTATTGTTGATAGTGCTGCTATAAACATCGGGGTGCATGTGCCCATTTGAAACAGCATACCTGTGTCCCTTGGATAAATACCTAGTAGTGCAATTGCTGGGTCATAGGGTAGTTCTATTTTTAATTTTTTGAGGAACCTCCATACTGTTTTCCAGAGTGGCTGCACCAGCTTGCATTCCCACCAGCAGTGCAAAAGAGATCCTCTTTCTCCGCATCCTCGCCACTATCTGTTGTTGCCTGAGTTGTTAATGTTAGCCATTCTGACAGGTGTGAGGTGGTAACTCATTGTGGTTTTGATTTGTATTTCCCGGATGATGAGTGATGTGGAGCATACTTTCATGTGTTGGTTGGCCATCTGGATGTCTTCTTTGGAGAAGTGTCTATTCATGTCTTTTGCCCATTTCTTCACTGGAGTATTTGTTTTTTGGGTGTTGAGTTTGAGAAGTTCTTGATAGATTTTGGATACTAACCCTTTATCTGATATGTCGTTTGCAAATATCTTCTCCCGTTCTGTTGGTTGCCTTTTAGTTTTGCTGATTGTTTCCTTTGCTGTGCAGAAGCTTTTTATTTTGATGAGATCCCAATAGTCCATTTTTGCTTTTACTTCCCTTGCCTCTGGAGATGTGCTGAGTAAGAAGTTGCTGTGGCCAGGGTCAAAGAGGTTTTTGCCTGCTTTTTCCTCGAGGATTTTGATGAATTCGTGTCTTACATTTAAGTCTTTCATCCATTTTGAGTTTATTTTTGTGTGTGATGTAAGAAAGTGGTCCAGTTCATTTTTCTGCATGTTTCTGTCCAGTTTTCCCAGCACCACTTGCTGAAGAGACTTTTTTTTTTATTCCATTGGATATTCTTTCCTGCTTTGTCAAAGATTAGTTGGCCGTATGTTTGTGGGTCCATTTCTGGGTTCTCTATTGTGTTCCATTGATCTCAGTGTCTGTTCTTGTGCCACATGGTCTCTCTTTTAACTTTATCTCTGGTGTCTTTCAAATTTTTGTGTATTTAAATCTGTTGTTTCCTTTATGGCTTCAGGTTGTTTTTGCACTCAAGAAGGTCTTCATCCCAAGATTATAATTTTATTCTGCATTCTCTTCTAAGCTGGTTCTTGAGCATTTTAGTTCTTGTCTCTGACAGTAAAAGATGAACAGAATCACTGTTAAACCCTCAAAACCTTATATCATACCCAGAAGGCCCTTTGAAGTCTTAACCTCTTCTTCCAAATCTATCACTGATGCTGGTACATCAGAACAGAAATGCGAAATTTTAGCCACTTGTGATTGTAGGGCTGTAATAACCTGTAGGCTTTGAAGTTGCTGAGATTCAGGGGAGAAGGCAAAGTTAATATTTACTGAATATCTGTAAAGGGCTAAATGCTAAACATTGTGATGAATATATACAGGTGTCCTTTGAACAACATGGAGGTTAGGGGGCCTTACCCCCCTGTGCTGTAGAAAATCCACATATAACTTCGCACTCTTCAAAAACTTAACTCTTAATAGTCTACTGTTGACCCTAAGCCTTAGCGATAAAGTAAACAATTGATTAACATGTTTTGTATGTTCTATATATTATACTGTGTATTTTTTACCATAAAGTAAGCTAGTGAAAAAGATCATATTGTTAAGAAGGTCATAAGGAAGAGAAAATACATTTACAGTATGTTACTGTAAAAAAACCTGTGTATAAGTGGACCTGTGCAGTTCAAACTGGTGTTCAAGAGTCAACTGTGTATGTGTTATCTCATTTGCCATCTGCAAAGAGCACATTATTATCCCCATTCCTCAGAGGAGGAAATTGGAGCTGACTGCATTTAAAGTGATCCTGATACCAGAAAGGTACTGCCAGGAATGCATGACTGGCTGACTGCCCAGATGGCCCACAGGGCAGCAGGCTCGCCATGGTTCAAGGTCTGGCTCTAGATGGAGAGAAGATGTATTTGTAATCAGCATTGGGGATGTTCTATAAATTTGAGTTAGGGCTCCAGAACTGATGAGAGGGGCTGCTGACTCACTAATAAAAACTCCCAGGAGACTTATTTTCATGCTGGAATACTAAATTGCTGCTTTATTGGGAAGATTAGAACTGTTGTCAGGTGGCTTAGAATTCTCTGGCTGCTGGCAATACTACAAGGGAAGCCATAGTGTAATCAAATCAGGCAGCTGGTAAGTCAGAAGTCAGAGCAGGGAAGTGAGTTGTACCCTAATGTTGGATGGTGTCTGCTGTCATGGCTCATGAATCCATCCCCACAGAATTGCAGACCTTTTTCAGGGACTGGGGTCCGGTCTAGTGGTCAGGCCTTTCTTCTCCCCATACAGCTCTGGAAGGACACATCCAGCTCCGTCTCCACCACTCCCCCATTTGTTTCTTTTTGTACTTTCTTCTTTCTTCCCTTTCTTTCCATCCAGCATCAAACTTTATTTCATGGCCCATTATCATCACAGACTCTACTGCTTTATTTTCTTTGTTCTGTTTTATTCTCATTCCCACTTCCATTTCCCAACCACCCCCTCCCCATTTGAGCAAACACTTTAATGTGTTTCACGTGTATCTGTTTTTCTCTTGCCAAATTGGAGCTGCTGCTTTTTATATGAACATATTTATGTATTGAATTTTTTAGATTAACATATAGTAAAATTGGCCTTTTTTGGGTATACAGTTCTATGAATTGTAACACAGTGCACATTTGTGTAGCCACCACCATGATAAGGATTCAGAGCAGTTTTATCACCCAAAATTCCCCTTGTAATCACATTCGCCCACCTTTAACCCCTGGCAGCCACTGATCTGTTCTCCATTACTAGTGTTGTATCTGTAGCAGAATGTTATAAATATGTATCATACAGTATATGTACCTGTGTTTTTATTTTATTTTTTTTAAAGTTTTTTTTTAGGGGCACCTGAGTGGCTCAGTTGGTTAAGCTTCCGAATCTTGGTTTCAGCTCAGGTTGTGATCTCGCGGTTTGTGAGTTCCAGCCCCACATCGGGCTCTGCGCTGACTGTACAGAGCCTGCTTGGGATTCTCTCTCTTCTTCTCTCTTTACACCTCCTCTGCTCACTCTATCTCTCTGTTAAAATAAATAAACGTAAAAAAAGTTTATTTAAATTCCATTTAACATGCAGTATAATATTTGTTTTAGGTGTACAGTATAGTGATTCACTACTTCCATACAACACCCAGTGCTCATCACAACGAATATACGCCTTAATCGCCATCACCTATTTCACCATCCCCCCACCGGCCTCCCCTCTGGTGACCTCAGTTTGTTCTCTATAGTTAAGTCTTTCTTGGTTTGCCTCTTTCTCTTTTTCCCCCCTAACTGGTTTGTTTTGTTTCTTAAACTCTCCATCAGTGAAATCATATGATATTTGTCTTTTCATGACTGATTTATTTCAATTAGTATGATACTCTCTAGCTCCATCCATGTTGTTGCAAATGGCAAGATTTCATTCTTTTTTATGGCTGAATAATATTCCATATATGTACATGTATATATTTATACACACACACACCCCACATCTTTATCCATTCATCAGCTGGTGAACACTTACGCTATTTCCATAATTTGGTTATTGTAGATAATGCTGCCATAAACATCAGGGTACATGTGCCCTTCAACCCAAATTTTTGTATCCTTTGGGTAAATACCTAGTAGTGCCATTGCTGGATCGTAAGGTAGTTCTATTTGTAACTTTCTGAGGAATCTCCATACTGTTTTCCACAGTGGCTGCACCAGTTTGCCAGTTTGCACACCACATGTGAGGAAGAGCTTTGCCTTCTCCCCTATTAGTGCATAAATTGGTGCAGACTTATGGATTCTTTACTCAATAGCTCATGATCCTTTACTATCATTATTTATTTTGATGCTCAGATTGTCCCACATTTGGTCAGTGAGATCCCCTTTAGGCTGGTTCCTATGTCTTTTTGACATATCCCATCATTCTTTAAGCACTTTCTTTTAGGCACAGCAAGATGATCCGGGGTGCTCTTGTTCATTCCCTGACTCAGCCGTGGAATCAGCTACTTTTCCAACAAGCCCTACTTCTTTTCTGTGGAGAATGGCATTTAGAAACCAAGAACTGGGCCGTAGGTTTTTCAGGTCCATCCGTGTTGCTACGTGTACGTGTCCACGATGTTCATCCCAATTTTCTCTCTCCCTTAATGATAGGCTCCCACACTGCCTCCAACACTGTCTTCACAAATACATCTGGAAGGAACAGCCTTCTATGTGTCCTTGATGGGCCTGTCGGTGTATATTTGTATTGATGTGGCACTGCCAGATACCACTCCAGAATGGCTACCCATCATTTATGTTTCCACCTGCGGAACTTAAATGTCTCTGTACTTCCAACAAATACTTGGCATTAACTAACCAGCTTCCTAATTTTTGCTGAGTGAATTGATAATGCTGGGGGATAGTTGTTGTTTTAACTTGCTTTTCTCTGATGACAAATGAGAATGGGCATTTCTTCATATGCTTGATGGCCATTGGGTTTCTTCTTTGGTAAATTGCTTATTTGTGATAATCATTTATCTGTGCTTTTTTTTCCCCTCCCAGTGGGACTCTGAACATTTTTCTTTCTTTTCCTTTTTTTTTTTTAATGTTTATTTATTTTTGAAGGCAAGAGAAGACAGCGCGCAAGCAGGGGAGGGGCAGAGAGAAAGGGAGACACAGAATCTGAAGCAGGCTCCAGGCTCTGGGCTGTCAGCACAGAGCCTGATGAGGGGCCCGAACCCACAAACTGTGAGATTATGACCTGAGGCAAAGTTGGATGCTTAACCGACTGAGCCACCTGGGTGCCCCAACATTTTTTATTTTGATGATATGCAAGAGTTCGTTATGCATCCTGGATATTAATCCATTGCTGGTCCCAGACATTGCAGATTCTGGATCTGAATCTGTCCTCTGTTAACTTTGCCCGTGCTATCTTTTTTTTGAATATAGATTGTTTCCTTTTTGTGTGGTCTCTCAGCATCAATTTTTTTTCTATAACCACTTTACTACCCTTTGTTCCTCCACATTTTAAGTGTGCTAGTATAGCTGAACGCAGCTGATTCACTTCAGCAAACAGTCTATCTTTATGACTCCTGAGCCTCTTACTGAGTTGTATTAAGAGTGACTTTGGGGCACCTGGGTGGCTCAGTCGGTTAAGCGGCCGACTTCAGCTCAGGTCATGATCTCGCGGTCCGTGAGTTCGAGCCCCGCGTCGGGCTCTGTGCTCACAGCTCAGAGCCTGGAGCCTGTTTCAGATTCTGTGTCTCCCTCTCTCTGACCCTCCCCCGTTCATGCTCTGTCTCTCTGTCTCAAAAATAAATAAACGTTAAAAAAAAAAAAAAATTAAAAAAAAAAAAAAGAGTGACTTTACCTCTTAGAGTGTGAGGCTTGGATGTATTAGTCATATATTTATTCAGTATGTATATGCTGTAGGTCTGCTCTGTATTAGGCACTGTGCTATCACCGGCAAGGTTCAGAGGTTATGAAACCTGTCTGTGGCCTTTTGAAGGGAAAGCAGGGATTTGAGCCTCTTCCTACCATGCTGCTTCTCTCTTGGAAACTGAGTTTGGTTCCTGTACAACTGTGTGTCACATTTCTGTATCATTTCTAACAAATCGCCTAGGAAGGTGCAAAGTGTTCTCCCCCAGCAGCCTGAGGAGGGGGAGGGTAATCCTAGGGAATGCAGGCAAATGTGGCTCCTGTCATCCCAGGCCTGGAGTCCTCAAGTGGCAGGCTCTGGGCTACCTGCTGGTGACTGGTGACTGGCCCGGGGCTCAGAGCAGAGTACCCAGAGGACACAGGAAGACGGCCTCAGTCTGGAGGGGAAGGTCTTAAAATAAAACACCAGGCCTTAAGTTATTCGAATCCTTTCTGAGAAGCTCCTATCTTCTCTTGCAGAAGTGTTCTAGTTCTAAGATGAGAGAGATCCCCCAAGATCTTCCTGGGGCTAACAGAATTTCCAGGCAAATTGACTTCCCAGCCTTTCCTGGTAGTGGTAACTGTGGGCAGGAGCACTTTCCAGAATTTCCACAATTTCCACCAGAGGGAGGGAGGGAGGGAGAGAGGGAAGCCAGAGGGAGAAGAGCTGAGTGAGGAGGAACTCTGCCTTTGGGCCAGGACCAAACAAAACTGAAATTCCTTCTGGGACGGTTTTCCCTGGAGGACAACACTGAGAAGCCTGTTTATGGGGCTTTAAAAGCCTGTGGTCCCCAGCACAGTTTCTTGACCTCAGGACCTTGCATCTCTGTGGTTTCACTAAGGGTGGAAACTTTCTCTTCGGGTCATCCCGGGACAGAAGTGTGCTATCACTCCCGTTTCGGGGGCCTCCTTGAGGTTTCCCAGTGCTCTGAACTTGCTTCTCCTGACTCCCTCAGTTCCAAAGCCATGACCACATATGGTAGAGAAATGTGTTTGAGAAGAGTTTAGAGCAGTCAAGTCAAATAAGATTTACTTTTAGGCCACTTGGATCAGTTAGTGGCTCCCTGGAACCCCAGATTAAGAAGGATTCCGAGACAAGCTCAATGGGCACAGTGTAGAGAGAGTAGAGCGACGTGTGTGCTGTCCACTGTGTAGACACATCCATGAACATCAGAACCCCTAAAGGATTAATGAGTGGAAGATAATGATGACTTTTTTTTTTTTTTTTAATGATAAAAAGCACCTTTATTATTGCTTGGTAAGGACAAGCCTTGCCTTGATGCTAGATAAAATCCTGGATAGACTCCTGACTTTTCTGGTCACTGTCAGGTAGTTTTAAAGTTTTACAGACGCTGTAAGTGATGGTGACTTTTTTTTTTTTTAACAACTTAATTGAGGTATCATTTACATATCAAACATAAAATCCACCTGTTTTAAGGGTGTAATTAAGTTAGTTTTAGTAACTTGACAGTGCTATGCATCCATCATCATAATCTAGTTTTAGAAATTTTCATCACCCAATAAGACCCCTCCAGCCCATTTACATTTAATCTCCTTTGTCACCCCTGGCCATAGGCAACTACTTTTTGCCTCTTTAGATTAGACTTTTATGAACATTTACCTTTTTAACTCAGGTCTTTGGAATTTTTGGCATTCTCTTAAGGATGGCCTTTTATTTTTTATTTTTTATTTTTTATTTTTTGCTAATCAAAGAGTGTCCTTGAGAAAGTATGTCAATCCCTCTGCCCTTCATTTTCCTTCATGTGCAGCCCTGGAGCAGAAACATAATTCCTTAAAAAAATTTTTTTTCCTACCTTTCTTTCCCTCTTTTTTATTTTATTTAATTTTTTAAAGCTCTATGCAGGGGTTGAACTCAGGACTCTGACATCAAGAGTCACATCCTCTACTACCTAAGCCAGTCAGGCATCCCTGAAACATAATTCTTTTTTTTTTTTTTAATTTTTAAAAATTTTTATTTAATTTAATTTTTTAATGTTTTTTACTTCTTTTTTTTTTTAACATTTATTTATTTTTGAGATACAGAGAGATAGAGCATGAGCAGGGGAGGGGCAGAGAGAGGGAGACACAGAATCTGAAACAGGCTCCAGACTCCAAGCTGTCAGCCCGGAGCCCAACGTGGGGCTTCACCCACAAACCACCAGATCATGACCTGAGCTG
The DNA here is from genome assembly GCF_023721935.1 of Panthera uncia. NCBI lineage: Eukaryota > Metazoa > Chordata > Mammalia > Carnivora > Felidae > Panthera > Panthera uncia. The sequence continues at coordinate 54,027,717 of NC_064807.1, read as the reverse complement.
AAGTCAGCTGCTTAACTGACTGAGCCACCCAGGTGCCCCTAATTTATTGTTTTTTTATTTTTTTAATTTTTTTTTTTTAACGTTTTATTTATTTTTGAGACAGAGAGAGACAGAGCATGAACGGGGGAGGGGAAGAGAGAGAAGGAGACACAGAATTGGAAGCAGGCTCCAGGCTCTGAGCCATCAGCCCATAGCCCGATGCGGGGCTCGAACTCACGGACTGCGAGATCGTGACCTGAGCTGAAGTCGGACGCTTAACCGACTGAGCCACCCAGGCGCCTCTATTATTTTTTTAAATTTACATAAAAGTTAGTTAGCTTATAGTGCAACAGTGATTTCAGGAGTAGATTCCTTAATGCCTCTTACCCATTTAGCCCATCCCCCTCCCACAGCCCCTTCAGTAACCCTCTGTTCGTTCTCCATATTTAAGAGCCTCTTATGTTTTTGTTCCTCTCCCTGTTTTTGTATTATTTTTGCTTCCCTTCCTTTGTGTTCATCTGTTTTGTATCTTAAAGTCCTCATATGAGTGAAGTCATATGATATTTGTCTTTCTCTGACTAATTTCACTTAGCATAATACGCTCTAGATCCATCCATGTAGTTGCAAATGGCAAGATTTCATTCTTTTTGATTGCTGAGTAATACTCCATTATGTGTGTGTGTGTGTGTGTGTGGGTGTGTGTGTGTGTATACACACACCACATCTTCTTTATCCATTCATCCATCAATGGACATTTGGGCTCTTTTTCTGTACTTTGGCTATTGTTGATAGTGCTGCTATAAACATCGGGGTACATGTGCCCATTTGAAACAGCATACCTGTGTCCCTTGGATAAATACCTAGTAGTGCAATTGCTGGGTCATAGGGTAGTTCTATTTTTAATTTTTTGAGGAACCTCCATACTGTTTTCCAGAGTGGCTACACCAGTTTGTATTCCCACCAGCAGTGCAAAAGAGATCCTCTTTCTCTGCATCCTCGTCACCATCTGTTGTTGCCTGAGTTGTTAATGTTAGCCATTCTGACAGGTGTGAGGTGGTAACTCATTGTGGTTTTGATTTGTATTTCCCGGATGATGAGTGATGTGGAGCGTACTTTCATGTATCGGTTGGCCAGTCTTCTTTGGAGAAGTGTCTATTCATGTCTTTTGCCCATTTCTTCACTGGAGTATTTGTTTTTTGGGTGTTGAGTTTGAGAAGTTCTTGATAGATTTTGGATACTAACCCTTTATCTGATATGTCGTTTGCAAATATCTTCTCCCGTTCTGTTGGTTGCCTTTTAGTTTTGCTGATTGTTTCCTTCGCTATGCAGAAGCTTTTTATTTTGATGAGATCCCAATAGTCCATTTTTGGTTTTATTTCCCTTGCCTCTGGAGATGTGCTGAGTAAGAAGTTGCTGCGGTCAGGGTCAAAGAGGTTTTTGCCTGCTTTTTCCTCGAGGATTTTGATGAATTCGTGTCTTACATTTAGGTCTTTCATCCATTTTGAGTTTATTTTTGTGTGTGGTGTAAGAAGGTGGTCCAGGTTCATTGTTCTGCATGTTGCTGTCCAGTTTTCCCAGCACCACTTGCTGAAGAGACTGTTTTTTTTCCATTGGATATTCTTTCCTGCTTTGTCAAAGATTAGTTGGCCGTATGTTTGTGGGTCCATTTCTGGGTTCTCTATTGTGTTCTATTGACCTGAGTGTCTGTTCTTGTGCTAGTACCATACTGTCTTGATGATTACAGCTTTGTAATACAGGTTGAATCCTGGAAACATAATTCTTAATATTCCTCCACCCCTGGTCTGCCACGACTCTTTCGAGTTCTGGTTTGAGGTAGATCCTTGACGCTTCAAGGTGATAGAATCTGACTTTGGCTTTGTTCCGTAGGTTTAGGCCTTGGTACTCTTGGTGATAGAATCCTGGATTGAGTGACCACTCAAGGCTTTTCTGGTGATCTCAAGACCCACATCAGACTGAATTTTGGGGTTATTCTCTCAAGGAACAAATGTTATTTGGTGAAGAGCCTATTTGATGTGGCGGTGTGAGGTTTAGATGAGGAAATGCCACGTTTTCATTAGGTTAGGCTTGTCCACTGCCACAGAATCTCAAATTACAGGCCAAGAACCTGGAGGAAACTCATTTTAAAAGGGAGGGTAGGGGCTCTCCCTTAGATCATGAATCAGGTGCTATATCTGGACACAAAAGGCATATTTAGAGCTTAGGAAGGAGAGTGTTTTTGGCCTTGGTGCCTTGGTCATAGATGTGTCATTAGGACAACAATCTAGATTCTCAAACACCAAAAGCAAGATGGTTCTTGCTCTGTTAGTTCTCTGCTTAAATTCATAGTTGAGCAAGTACTGTGTGGGTCAGCAGACATTTGTGATTTTACTCTATCAGAAGCTGTCCCAAGTACAGAAAGGAATGGGACACAACCCTTACCCTCAAGGAAAGGAGGGTCTAATGGAGGGAGCCCGTAGACAGACTGGTGCCCTCATGCCAAAGGGCATGTAAACGTTGTAATGTTGATTTGGAAAGGGTGTTGTGGGCATCTAGAGCAGGGACTGATCGGTCCAAGGGTTCAGGGAAAGCTTTGAAGAAGAGATGACATTTGGTTTGAACTTTGAAGGATTGTTACTTTACTTCTTTCACAAAGGTTTTTGGGGTTTTTTTTGGTTTTTTTTTTTTTTTTTTTTAAGTTTGTTTATTCTGAGAATGAGAGAGTGTGTGTGCATATGCACGAAGGGGGAGGGGCAGAGAGAGAATCCAAAGCAGTCTCCACACCGTCAAATCAGAGCCCCATGCTGGGCTCAAACTCACACCATGAGATCATGACCTGAGCCAAAGTCAGATGCTTAACCAACTGAGCCACCCAGGCGCCCCCACAAAGGTTTTTGATGTAGCTTATAAGGATACATACCATAAAAAGGACAGATATAAATAAATTAAAATCAGAGAAAGAGAAAATGTGACTTAGAAAGTTAAAGACTGGAGAACAGTTAAAATGTAGATATTCATACCTTAGGGCTCAACATAGTTATTATATCTGTTCCATTGCAAAAACCAAAAGTGAAACATGTTCTATCATATGATAAATATTGTCAGACAGCAGATATACACAGTAGCTCCTGAGTATAGATTGTTTTTCTTGGTACTCACTCTTAAAGAGCTTTATGGGGGTGAGAGGAGGGTGCTGGTCAATGAATGAACCTGTAAACCACCATTTCTCAAAATACAGTCCAGGAACCTGTGCTAAAGTTATCTAGATAAAGTGCTTGTTAAAATGCAGAATCCCGAGGGGTGACTGGGTGGCTCAGTCAGTTGAGTGTCCGACTTCAGCTCAGGTCATGATCTCACAGCTCGTGAGTTTGAGTCCCATGTCGGGGCTCTGTGCTGACAGCTCAGAGCCTGGAGTCTGCTTCAGATTCTGTGTCCCTCTCTCACTGTGCCCGTCCCTTGCTCATGCTGTGTCTCTCTCTTAAGAATAAATAAAAAACATTAAAAAAATGCAGAATCCCGGGCCTCAGTCCCAAACTTACCAAATCAGGAACTCTGGGGGGTAGGAGACAAGAATCTGTAGTTTTATATGCTTTCCCAAATGATTCCTCTTGCACTCCACAGTTTGAACCTCTTCGATAGAAAGAAATCTCACCAGCATTTTGAAAGCTGGTGCAGGGGTGACTGGATGGCTCAGTCGGTTAGGTGTCTGACTTCAGCTCAGGTTATGATCTCACAGTTCATAGGTTCAAGCCCCATGTTGGGCTCTGTGCCAACAGCTCAGAGCCTGGAGCCTGCTTCGGATTCTGTCTCTCCCTCTTTGTCCCTCCTCCACTTATACTCTCTGTCTCTCTCTCAAAATAAATAACATTAGAAAAGAAAAGAAAAAAGAAAAGAAAAGAAAAGAAAGCCAGTGCAGTAGCAAATAAGAGTACTTGGCCTTGAGGTGCCTGGCTGGCTCAGTCAGAAGAGGATGCAATTCTTGATCTCAGGGCTGTGAGCCCCACGTTGGATGTAGAGATTACTAAAACAACAACAACAACAAACCTTTAAAAATAAACTGACAAAAAGAGAGTACTTGGCCTTTGTTTGACGATTGGGTGGGAATTTAATGGGGGAGAGGGCAGGGTGTAAGAAAGGCCAGTTTCGCTAATGTGGATGGTTCGTAGATGGTTCGTTGATGGCCAGGTCACTTTCAGATCATATTTTTGGAAGATCTACAAAGTGTGGCTGTTCAGCCATGTGCCAGGGCCACTTCTACAGAGATAGAGGGGCAACTGATGCCACTGTTCTCAATTAGTCCAGTCTCCTCTTGGCCACCTGGGCTCTGCTTTGCAGACCTCCTCTGGTAGGCTTCTTCATTTTTTGAGCAAATACGTTGTTTTTCTCTGTGCCCCCAAATGCAGGGTTCTGAGACCACAAATGTGTTCTGCTTCCTGCTGAAAAAGCATTTCCGTTCCTGGAGTCTAATAGTGGCTTGGATGGTGAGTTGGCAGAAAGAACAGTGGGTGTTGACATTGTATTGAGTGTATGGTGTGCCTGAGACCTATCAAGTCAGCATTAGGACTAGATTATTCCTGTTTTCTGGTCACTGAGTTGTATGTTTTGAAATCTTCATTTTGGTTATTTATTGATTTTTATTTTAGAGAGAGAAAGTGCGAGCTGGGGAGGGGCAGAGGAAAAGAGAATCTTAAGCAGGCTCCCCGCTCAATGCGGAGCCTGGCACGGTTTGATCCCGTGACCCTGGGATCATGACTTGAGCTGAAATCAAAAGCCACATGCTCAACTGACCGAGCCACCCAGGTGCCCCTAAAATCTTTATTTTGGAAAACCTTTGCTTATTGGGAAAGGGAAGAAAGAAGGGGTCACACTTCTTGTCCTTGGGTTATGTTTTAAAATATTTATTGTTTGATTAAAAAAATATTTTTAATGTTTATTTTTGAGAGAGAGAGAGAGAGAGAGACAGAGTGTGAGCAGGGGAGAGGCAGAGAGAGAGGGAGACACAGAATCCGAAGCAGGTTCCAGGCTCTGAGCTGTCAGCACAAAGCCCAACGCAGGGCTCGAACTCACGAACCGTGAAATCATGGCCTGAGCCAAAGTTGAATGCTTAACTGAGCCACCCAGGTACCCCTTTATTGTTTAATTTTAAAGATATACCCAAAGGTATAGAGAAAAATGTCATGAACATCTAGTTTGAGAAATAAATAATTTCCAGTACTTTAAAAAATTTTTTTCAATGTTTGTTTATTTTGGGGAGAGAAAGAGACACAGAGCATGAGCGGGGGAGGGGCAGAGAGAGGGAGACACAGAATCTGAAGCAGGCTCCAGTCTCTGAGCTGTCAGTACAGAGCCTGATGAGGGGCACGAACTTACAAACTGCATGATCATGACCTGAGCCCAAGTCGGGTACTTAGCCGACTGAGCCACCCAGGTGCCCCTATTTCCAGTACCTTTGAAGCCTTTGTGAGCTCGATTTTAAAATTTAACCAGCAATGGTTAACATGAGACTTGAGATGTCCCTCCTGGTAGCTGTCTGTCCCATGCTCTTACATCAGGTTTCCTTGAAGTGTATCAAAATCCTCTTGGTTGCTTGCATCAGTAGCAGGGAAGTGGGGAGAATAGCTGTGTGCCGCACACTCAGGTAAGATTTGCTGGCCTACTCTGTCTCCATGGCTGCCAAGTGGACACAACTCTTGTGTGATCCGTCCTCCCTGATAGGAGCTGCTTCTCTGCAAGGCTTTCCTTGACTCTTCTTCCCCAACACCAGAGTTTGTGCCGTTTCAGCTGTTGTTGCCACTGTCACCTCACCATTGTTTGCTGGTCTCCCTCCCCTCCAAGGGCAAAGCACTGTTCTTAACCTGGCCCTGCCACTCTTGCCTGGCACCAGCCTAGCCCTGTGCAGTAGGTGGTGCTTCTCGTGTCTAGTGCGAGGGGCCACAAGGAGCACCGTGAGTTTGTGGGACCATTGCAGACAGCTGTCACCCCAGGCCTTGGGAATGTGTCAAGACCTGGCTCCCAGCACATATTTGGCCTTCAGATTAGATTGGGACAGAGGAAAATGGCCTACACACATGAGCCTGTGAAAAGCACTGTAGTTGAGTTGGAGAGGCACCATGCCACACTGTCGGGGCTGAGGTCTGGACAAGGAAGACTGCCGGTATCCCGACTGGAGAACTACAGCTCTGGGCACTGCCTAGTCTCACAGTTCCCAAACGTTTGAATTTCATTATCCGGAAAAGTTCCAAGAGAAACTTAGGGGCCTGACCCTTGGCTGCCAAGTATGGATTTTTTTTTTTTTTTAAACATCACGTTAAAAAAACAAACCCAATTCAATCTCAAAATCTATCATGATCATCTCATAAAAGGACGTTTCACCATTTAAAGAGTAAGAAGTGCTTGACTTTGGATGCCAATAGATTTTTTTTTAAGCATTTTATTTTATTTTATTTTATTTTATTTATTTTTTTAAATTTTTTTTAACGTTTATTTATTTTTGAGACAGAGAGAGACAGAGCATGAACAGAGGAGGGTCAGAGAGAGGGGCACCTGGGTGGCTCAGTTGGTTAAGCGGCCGACTTCGGCTCAGGTCATGATCTCGCGGTCCGTGAGTTTGAGCCCCGCATCGGGCTCTGTGCTGACAGCTCAGAGCCTGGAGCCTGTTTAAGCTTTTTAATTTATTATTTTGAGAGAGAGAGTGAGTGACTGAGAGTGTGTGGGAGGGGCAGAGAGAGTGAGAGTGAGAGAGACTCCCAAGCAGGCTCTGCATTGTCAGTGTGGAGACCAGCATGGAGCTTGGACTCATGAACCATGAGACACTGACCTGAGCTGAAATCAAGAGTCAGACACTTAACTGACTGAGCCACCCAGGAGTCCCTGAAATCTTTATTTTGGAAGACACTTGCTTATTGAGAAAGGGACACTTCCAGTACATTGGTTACATTTAGCTTGATGAAGAACAACGTACATTGTGTTCACTTTTACCGTTTTGTCACTGGCTAGTGAAACATTCTCACCACCCGGCATCAGGCCAAGGATTGTATCTTGAGCCACTGGCCAGCCGGTTGGGAAGGGGTGACTAGATGTTCCAGCCTGTTTTTGCTGAGGCAAGAGGAATGAACTAGTGGCTCAGCCAGCATGAGAGTGAGGCAGGGAGTCCGTGCTGGGTTGGCTCGAGATTAGCCGGGCTTCAGTGGAGGGGCATGTGTGTGTTTGGGTTTGCCATGCCGGGCAAGGGAGCGGTGGAATTTGTCTGAGTTGAGCTCACACATTGAAGTTATTGAACGCCTTACACGCAAGGCCGTGACCTGGACTCCCAGCCGAGAGGCCCACGTGGCGGGGCTTTAGCGGGGGGAGCCAAGGACAGGCTCACATCTGCTCAGCTGCTTACGTAACCCTGCTTCCAGCTCCCAGAGCCAAGAAAACACACAAGCCAGCCCAGCAGGGCCTAGGGCCTGTGGTAGCACACGCCGTGCGCCGCACAGCAAGGGAGACTTGGCTCAGCCTGCGGACTGTCATGAAGCCCTCAGCCCTCTGCTTCCTCCCCTCATCCCTCTCTGAGGCCCCCGGCAGTGACTCTGAGGTCTGATAGCAGTTTATTGTAGTTCGAGGCAGAGCCAGTCACTGCCTTCCTGGAGTCAGAGCTGTCTGCATTTTGTCACTGGGACAGAGCCGGGTGTGCCATGGAGGACCGCCCCTGCAGCATGGTAAGGGGGTGTGCGGGGCACTCAGGGAGGCCTCCTGACTGCCACTGGACCCAGGAGGCATTTGGCTCCAGGTCTGCAGCCGCTGCTGAGGGCTGAGGGCTGAGGGCTGACCAATCTCAGGCATGAGCCACAGGGCTCTCAGAGCTGTAGAGCCTTCAGAGAAAGCAAATGGGGAAAGGATATCCCAGGGTAGCAGGATCGGGGACCAGGGTGCTCTGGATGCACTTCAGACATGATGCGGGTTGTCCGCAGTGACAGGAGCAGGAGAGTGAGAAGAGGCTGTTCAGCAGTAAAGCTCTGCATGAAGCCACTGGAGGAGCAAGTCCCTGAGACAGCTGTGAACCAGGGTAGTTTTCACTTAGGTTCTCATACCCTCAGCAGGGAGCTCCTTCAAGTCAGGAGCCATCTTGCCTATTGCTGTCACCTCCCCCTGCCCCTCAACCTGGTGTACATTCTGGCACACAGTAGGTGCCCAGAAAGTACTGACTAAAACAAATTGGAGGTGGCTTTGACACATACCATAGGAAAAGTTGGCATTAAACACCTCAGAAGACTCTGGTCTGGCACTTGAGTTGGCTCCTGTGGATTGTCACACACCGTTGACACCTCCTGTGTGTGAGTGGGTGAGTGTGCTGGGGGGGAATAGAAGATGGACCACCTAGGTTATCAGCTCCCAGAATTGGGTGGACAGTGGTGTCAGTTGCTGAGGAAACCCTGGAGCAAAAGCAGATTTTGTCATAGGTGATGGTGGTGGTGGGGTTGGGGGAGAGTTCTTTCGGCGCAGCTTGTGTTCCAGCCCCTCAGTCTGCAATGGGAAAGAGGTATCCTGAGAGTGGGTGGTACTTGCCTGAAGATCATCCAGCAAGTCACTGGGGGAGCTGAGCTGGGGCCCAGGCAGCCTTTTCTCCTGTCCGGGAAGCTGCCTCAGGACCACTGTTTTACAATCCCCGAATTGGCAAAACCAAGATGTTCTCTGACCTGCAGGTGTCTGCTCTAGGGAAGCTGGGCAGACCAAGTGTGAATTCCTGTCTTCTGGGTTGGTTTCAGAAGGTGTGAGCAAGTTGGTAGGGTGACAGTCCAGATGCCTCTTGGGTTCCCGAAAACAGAGTTATGTTTAGCAGCATCTTCAGAACCAAAGGTAGGGTGGAGCTGGAGGGTTGCAGATGTTGTGGGGCCCTCTGAAGTGAGAAGAGCCCAATGATGCATCTTCTTTTCATGTTTTTCACATGCGCACCGTGCAGCAGGGCCTCCCAGGGTTCTGCTGTCTGAGCTCTGGTAATGAGAGCAAAAGGGTGAAGCCAGATTGGGAGTTTAATTTTAAGATTCTGGTCTGTCTCAATGCAAAAGTCTATTGTTAGAGGAAAGAAGGAAGGACATTTCTGGCACAGATTAAGTGTGGATATAAGCATGGTTTATTGGAATGGGAAGGGAGGCAGAGCTGAGACTGAAGGGCTTTGGTGCCACGGTAAGAAATCTGGTCTTACTCCATCAAAGACCACACAGGAGCCATCAGGGTTTTTGTAGCAGCAAAGTGATATGATAAGATCTGTGTCTCAGAAGAAAATAAACAAGGGCCGCCTGGGTGGCTCAGTCAGTTATGCGTCTGACTTCGACTCAGGTCATGATCTCATGGTTTGTGGGTTCGAGCCCCATGCTGGAGCCTGCTTGGGATTCTCTCTCTTACTCTTCCTCCCCCTTCCTCCCCCTTCCTCCCCCTTCCTCCCTCTTTCTCCCTCTTTCTCCCTCTTTCTCCCTCTTTCTCCCTCTTCCTCCTTCTCTCTTTGCCCCTCCCCTTCTTGTGCTCTCTCTCTCTCTCTTTCAAAATAAATGAATAAACACACTTTTTTAAGAAAAGAAGAAAATAAGTGAATGGGAATGGGTCCCTTGATGATGGAACTGAGTCAGCACTGGAGGGAGGGAAGGGTGAGAAGTACCAGGGGATGCTGGGGAAGAGGAGATGGGGAGTTTGCACCTCCTGACAAACAGGAGGAGCAAGAGGCACATCTTTTCTGGGGCTCATTTCAGCAGGGTGAGTGACCTCTGGGGATAAGGGGTGCTTGGAGTGCCACATTATTGATAAACAAATAGGGCACCCAAGGCCTTGCCCTGGGCCTTGGGTGGGTCCCACCAGCATATTTCAGGTGAACTTGCTCCCGGTTTGTGGTCAGCATTCTCACTGCTGTTCCGCAGTTTCCTTTTTTCTTGTGGCTAGTCGGCTTCACAAGTGAAGCTGGTTACACTAGAGTAACAGTTCTCAAAATGTGTTCCCTGGTAGGATGGTTCTATGGCCAAATAAGTTTGGGAAATGGTGGGTTAAATAAAGTGGAGGGGGATTCTTGGTGGTATAACTTCTCAGAACCTTTGGTGAGCCTCATACTTTCCAGAAGCAAGTTTTGGTATGCCAGGTTCCCAGACTCACTTGACCAGGGGACATGTTCTTCCATTGAGCATCTTACTGGAATTAATGTTTCCTGGAACCTGTTTTGAGAGAATCTGGCCTGCTGGGAATACTGGGGCCCTAGGTTTGAGTGCTGACTCTGTCCCCAGTTCCCTCTGTACCCCTGGGCCTGTCATCTTTTCCTTGCCCTCACCATCCAGGCCACATGAAGGACGGTCCCCAGCTGGGGAGTGGAGCCCTCTCCTGGCTCCACCTTAGGAAACGAGGACTTCCATGTCTGGATCTTGACCTTTGTTTGTCTCTCCCTCTACTCACCTACCACTGTTTCAAAGTCTACCATCCACATCTCATCGATTTTTTTTTTTTTTATTCTAAGCTCTTATGAACTTATTTCTCTCACCTGGAGCTGTGTGCTTCCAGGCTGGAAACCTGGGAGTCCTCTCGGACTTTTCCTCTGTTCTTTAGTCCCTTTGTTACTCCATCTCCTGTGTTTACCAAGCATTCTTCTTTGATGTGCTTTTCAGCTGTTTCTCCTCTCTTCCCCTTAGTCTGCTCTGGGGTCTCAGTTCCTTGAGTCCCTACCTCTGGAGTTTGTTGTTGTTGTTGTTGTTTTTAAAGTTTATTTATTTTGAGAGAGAGTGAGAGAGAGAGAGCAGGGGAGGGGCAGAGGGAGAAGGAGACAGAGTCTCAAGCAGGCTCCACACCATCAGCACAGAGCCCGATGGGGGGCTTGAACTCACAAACCGCGAGATCATGGCCTGAGCCAAAACCAAGAGTTGGACGCTTAACTGACTGAGCCACCCAGGTGCCCCAGAGGTTTGTTTTTTTGTTTTTTATCTGTGCATCAGGTGTCTTCCTGAGACAGGGGTTACTTGTGCTCCTCCTTCCTGCCTTCTGATTTGAGGCTGATTTCCACAACACCACCCTCCCCAACACACACACACACACACACACACACACACACACTCCCCTTTCTCCCACTGGGCTAGGTTCAGAGAGTTGATGGAAGTCATTTGTCCAAGGTCACATAGCTGGGGTGTGGCAAGGTTAGGTCTCAACCTCAGGATTTCTGAGAAAGTGCTTTCTCATCCATGTTCTCTGATCCTTACAACGTTTCAGGAAGTCTAAGCAGCAGTCACTCCATTTCGAAACATTTACGGTGGAGAAACACAGAATCTCAGGGGAGTGGGTCCTGGGCAGATGAGTGCTTCATAGGCTGACCAGCTGTCTGGCTTTGCCTGGTACTAAGGGGTTTCTTGGGATGGTGGATCACGCTAGCACTGGACAGGGGTGTCTTTTCCACAGCCACACTGCCTCTCAGGAGATGTCTTCTGAGGCTGTGGCCTGGGGGAACCCTATAGCTTGCTAACTTCTCCTTCCTTCCACCTCTCTAGTTGGCCCCATGGTGATTGAATTTAATATGCCTGTGGACCTGAAGCTTGTGGAGAAACAGAACCCAGAGGTGAAGGTGGGCGGCCGCTATACCCCCAAGAACTGCATTTCTCCCCACAAGGTGGCCATCATTATTCCATTCCGTAACCGGCAGGAACACCTCAAGTACTGGCTGTATTACTTGCACCCAGTCCTACAGCGTCAGCAGTTAGACTACGGCATCTATGTTATCAACCAGGTGAGGTTTGGGGAGACGGAGTGAGGGAGGGAGTGTGTGTATGTGTTTACGTGCATGTGTGTACATACATAGATGTGCGCAGATATGTGAGTAATAAGGGCTAAGAGAAAGAAAAGATACTAGACATGGCATTTTATAACCTCACCACCATCACCCTCCTTAATGCAGATAAGCTAAATACCATACAACTTGCTTGTTGCTGTCAGCTCTTTAGGCAAGGGTAATCGCTGGGGTATTTTGTTTTCTTTTTGCTGGAAGTAGCCTTCCAGCAAAATTGAGAGAAAAATGACAATCCTAACTCCCCCAAAGTAAAGCACTGATTATTTCCTGTCTTTGAGTAGCTGTGTGTTTTCCTTTAGGGAAAAACAAACAAACAAACAAAAACACAAAGCATCCATTTAAACGTCAGAAGTTTAGCAACTTTGAGATTATAAAGTCTAACTATTTTCTGGGACCCCTGCTGGAGATAGCATCCTTAGATCACCTGAAAGCCAGCCCCCAGCAAAATGGCTGGGAAAGTCCGATTCGTAGGCCACCCAGTGTCATGTGCACTGGGCTGGGTCTGAGAAAAGAGCTTCTCACTGCATGTCTGATTTGTGTGTGTTGAGCTTAGCCGTGCTTAGGAAACCAATGCTGAAGACATGTCAGCCTTCATCACCATGACCTGGGGAATCAGATTGATCTAAAATTGGTTTTTTAAAAATAACTTTGCTCATTTCCAGTCTGAGAAGCATTATTCTTTTTCTGTGAGTATAACTTGGGTGTTATGTATTTAAATACTAAATTCATATCTTTATAGACTATAACCTGCTATGTGGAATAACACATTTACCCTATCTACACACCAAGGTTTATTGAAATTCATCTGAAGAGACACAGTATACCCATTTCTGAAAGGCCTATTCTCCATTTAATATCAAGATAAATTGTGGATCTGCTTGAGGTAGTAAAATTGGTGGCAGTTGACAGCTTCCCTTAGAGGGACGGTGTATGCCTTCCTTGGACCAGAGGGAAGCTGGAAATAGCAGTGTGTCCATCAGTCATTTCTGAGCACTGTCATGACAATGACATAGTTTGCAGAGAGTCATTAAAGAAGGAAGGTCCCAGTTCTATCTGTCCTGAAGCTTCCATCCCCACTGTGGCAAGTGAGACCCTTCCAGGAACAATTTATTAACAATCCCAAATAGTATGGGATTGGATGGCAGCTGCCAAATGCTTTGGAAGCTCAGAGGAAGGAGAGAGCAGTGACCTGGAAGAACCAGGACATAAACTAGGTTCTAGAGACTGGAGGGACACCTGGGCGTCTCAGCTGTAGCCAGTGACCAGGGACCTCAATGCAGAAAGGAGCTTTGCATATTGATCAAGTTGACCGTAGGTGTAGGAATGCGGCAGAGGTGATAGGGCCAGGTGCAGAAGCTGAGTCTGTCAGGCAGGGGAGAGCAGAACAGCCCTGTTACAAGGGAACTGAAGCTCAAGGTGGGGGAGTAGGCAGCAGGCAAACCCCTCAAGGCACTTTGAGTCCCTTGGCCAAATGAGGCACAGACTTGGGCCCTGAGAAAATCTGCAGGCAAGACCACCAGACAGTTGTGGGTCATCTTAGAAGAATATTTGAGAATGTAAGAGAAAATAGGTAAATGCTCTGCAAAATCCAAGCCACTTCAATCTGACAAGTTATTTGTTTAAGAAAAGCCGTGTCATCAAGGAACATTTATTTGGCTGATGCCAGTAAACACTTGTTGATCATGGTGAGATTCAGGAGCATTATTAAAACAATGACAGTGAGTGCCCAGAAGAGGAAGCCGCCATCACCAGGAGCCAGGAGGAATTACTAAAAACAAGGCACGCCGCTATATCTCCTTCCTCTCTTTGACAGTTATTTATACCAGTAGATAAGTGATACGCTGTAGATACAGTGTTGTCAGATCTTATTATGCAAAACATCTAATGGCCTCCCACAAACCTGCCTGAACTAGACAACTGTGGTCTAGATAGCATATAAATTAGATTAAAATATATACTTGGGTGAAAGAGTTGGTGGTGATGCTGAGTCTTTGAATTTAGGTGACTGAGGTCAAGGAAAGCTGGAGAGAAGGATGCTGATGTAGAGATGTGTCACATTTTAAGTGAATGTGAGACTTCCCCATTCAATTATAAAGTCAAAACAAATATTGGACCAGTGAAATTTAGCCATGAACTTAAATTCCTCTGACTAATTTATACAGATAATTTCCAGGTTTCAAACAGCAAGTTTCTGAAAGTTTTACACCAGTTACGTGCTCCTGCCTGCCCCAGTCCAAGCCGGCAGACCAAGCACACAAGCCAGCTTGGACAGCGTGGCACTGCCGTGCTGGCTAGCACTGGACAGCACATCAGACAGGGCTTCTTCCCAAGTGTGCTTTCTGAAATGGAGCTCTGAGGCCAAACACATTTGAAAAATGCTGGATTGAACAACCGGGAAGCAGGCTTCATTCCTACAGAGCCTTTAGTGTACTAGCATACGTTACAGCCTCCAGAACTACTCGGCACACAGTGATTCCTGAGCTTGGGTGACTGGAGGTCGCTTTTCCAAGAGCCATCTCAAGCAATTAATGTTCTATGACTTACACTTTGGGGAAAGCAGGCCTAAACAGATGCCTCCCCCCTTCACCTCTTTATTTCCCTAGGATACTGGGAAACCACCCCCCACCTCCATCTCTTCCCACCTGCAACTTAGCATTGGACATATTTTATTTTTAGCTTTCCAAACATATTTACATCTTTTTTCCCCTCTAGTCTTGTCAGTATCATCATCTCCACCCCTGCCCCCCCCCCCCCCCATGTCTTTTTGCTTTTCTATCTTTTCCTTTTCTAAGGATTAACTTTCCACCTTAGGAAAATCTCCACTCCCCCCACCCCCCCCCCCCCCCCCCTCTCTTTCTCTCCCAGCTAATCTTATTTATTCTGCTCCAACTCTACCCTGATTGTTTCTTTGGGAAAATAATGATCTGACTTCCAGATAACCGAATCATGAAGAAAACAAGTTTGCTCTACTTTTCCCATAAAGAATATCATCTGTATGATCTCAATAAAGAGCACACAATAAACTAGTGATAGGAAACCTAATCCTTGAAAAGAGGCAGAAGAACAAACATTTGGAGCATGCCCCACCTACAAATTAGGAACTTCCTCTCTTCTCTGTTTTGTTGTTACATAGAGAAGAGGAAGAAAGGGAGTTGGTAGCATCTGGCTTTGACCTTTGTGTAAATTGATGGCATTCAAGTCTCCTGTCATCTCCCTGCCTCAGACACCTTGCTGTCATTTTGACTCTTCATTCACTGCCCACCCCATTTAAGATTAGAGAGACTGCTTAAAGTAGGAGGCACCTCTGAGACGTCTATTCTGAGGGTTCTCAAACAAGTTTTTGAGAACAGAACCTACTGCCCCATTAAATTGCTATGCAATCCCCCCATCAACTGCAGGTCACTATGGCACTATTCTACTTGAAGTGCAGACCATGTCCCCATCTCTACCCTTAACTTCCCCTTCATTCTTCGCTGGGATCTGCCTGGACCCCTGAGGCCAGGTAGTATGAAAATGTGTATTCTATTGCACACATGAGGAAACTGAGGCTCAGAGAGGGGGAAGTGACTGGTAGGAAGTCATAGAAGTAATAGTAGGGTCCAGCTCAGACTTTAGTCCCTGTCACTTAGTGCCCTCTCACTGCATCAGCACGAACTCTGTCCTCGAGACCATTTGGTCCCTTCCTCAAAGCCTTTCTCAAAGCTGGGTATAAGGGCTGGGAGCAAGCTTCAGGCTTGGACTGCCTGAATTCCAGCTCTGCCACCTCCCAGCTCAGTGATGGAGGCTTGAATTCTTCAGACCTCCATTTCCTTATTGGTGGGAGAGGAAGGTTTTAGTATTTACACAGGGGACTGTAAGGCACTTGACAGATGAACCCTCAGTAAGCATTAACTATTACTGCCATGATTTATGTTCCTTCTTGCCACTCATCCCTCCTTTCTTCCTGCCTATTTCCTTGCCCAGCATTATAGCAATGAACTCTTTACTGCTCTCCCTGCCTCCTGCTTCACCTCTACTCAGTACCAGCCTCAAGACCCTCCCATTTGTGTCCTTGATGGGGTCAGAGGATACTGGATAATGACAGAAAACAATCTCAGGGCACTTAGGGGCCATGTCAAGCCTAACAGCTTCTTCTGAGTAGGGTTGTGTCTCAAGCTCTGCACATAGGGTGAGCTTTCATGGGCTTTGTGGGTCCTATCCTTGTCTATATTAAGCTATTAACCACTCCCTTTTGGTTTAGGCCCCTCTAATTACCACAACAACCTGCATCTCACAGTAAGTGTGGTGGAGAGGGAGCGGCAAAGGCTTTACCAGTTGAGATTGCGGTTCATCCGCAGGTCTCCACCGCTCCTCCTACCCTGGCCCGCCAGCCTTCCAGCCTCCCATTAGGGTTCTGGCACGTCCCGCTGTCTTGGAGCACAGGGTGCTGCTCTGTGGCGCAGATGTCCCACCCAGGGTCTAACACTGAGACCTTGGTGCAGAGGTGGATAGCAAGATGTCATAGAAGATGGGGGAGGAGCACTGCACTTCCTCGCACTTTAATCAGGAAAGGAAACTGTAAAACCACCCAAGGTGAAAGGAAGGCAGGTTGCCACCTGGTAGTAATAGCCGTACGTAAGAAACAGAGGATGTTTGTGAGATTAATCAGCATAAAACTTAGCAAACAGGTGAGGAATGCAGGCCTAGTTAGTCAGGCAGGGGTGTAATAACCATGTCATAACTATGGCAGCCCTTTGCCCTGAGTCAGTCAGTGCCCAGGCCTGGTCTCTCCAATTCTGTTCGTGTATCCTCTGGGGCTTCTGATCTCGCTTGGCTGCCCAAGATCTTTGTAGTTCTGACCAGGTCACTCTCTGAGCCCTTCAGTATGTCCCCACTGCCCACAGCCAAGGGTCTAAAGGGTCTGAAGCCCTGAACTTAGCTTCTGAGACCTTCTGCAGTCCAGACATGACCTATTTACAGCCATTTCCTCCTCAGCCCTCCTTTATTTACACACGATGTCACAGCCACACCGAGCTCTCCATCTTCACTGAGACATATTGTGTTCCCCTCCTCGTGCCTTTGCTTAGGCTGCCAACCCTCCCACCCTGTGTGCTTTTCCTTCCGTCCTTCCCCTAGTGGCTCTTTTCTAATCACCATGTGAGTGCCTCCCACCCTCCACCATTAGCTCTGTGAAGCCTTGTAATAGAGCTGACTTCTCCTTCCCTGCTGTTCCTGGGCCACTCAGTGCTTTCTAGTGAGGAGTGAGGGCTGATTCCACGTGTGCATGCCCTCCCTGGCCTGCAGCCTCTAGACCCCAGGCCCCTCAGGTCTGCCTCCCTCTGCCTCCCTGACCACATATCTCCATGCATGGTCCAGTGTTCATTCAGGGTTTGGCGCTAGAAGCTGCTCCCTTGTGACTATTGCCCACTTACTTAACATGCACCCTCAGCATCCCTTCCTTGATCCTGGTTCTCTGGTGAGGTCTGTTCCTCTTGGCAGTGAAGCCTTCTTCCCCAGTCAGGCCAGGTCATGACTCTTGGGAGCCAACCTGCACAGCCCTTCCCCAAGACATCTCCCCAAAGCTGCCTCCTCCTTGCTGACCAGAGCAGGCTGCCTGGGACATGGCCATCAGGGTGACCTTGCTTTTCAGGAAAAATGCAGAGAAAAATGCATGGTTGTTGATGGTCATAAAACTTTATGGTCCTTTGGACTGAACCTTTTTCATGGTCTCACTTTGAATTTTGACCCTGCCAGCCTCCCAATGAGGCAAATGGGTACTCTCATTGTTCCTGCTGAGAGAAAGCTCACAAAGGTAAGCAACTTGCTCGGGGCCCCATGATGGCTGAGTGGCAGAGCTGGGCTTTGGAGAGAGATCACCTAAGGCCTGTGGAATGCCTTACTTTACCATGTTCATTCCCAAACACACTGATTCCTCTCACTGGGAGACAGCTCCATATCCACTTGGCAACACCGCCGTGAGTCCCAGTGTGTCATGAGAGGTGGGTAGCAGCTTTGGAGTAACCACCTCAGAACCGCCCAGGAGGCTTGCCCAGTTATCATACTGACAGGTAAATCCTGGCTTGAAAGCCTGGGGGTGTAGCGGGGGGGGCCTGCCTGAGGACTCTTTGAATGTGGAATTTTTTCCCTCTTCCTTTTTTTTTACCTATGCACTGCTGTAAGGTAGTTCCAGGCTGCCTGTCTGGAACCAAGTGTGGCCAGGTTTGGAGACAATGAGTGAGAGCATTTGTCACCACACCTCAGCAGCTTATCTGTGTGACTGTGCTGAGTAGCTGGTTCCTACATGAGGCCAAGATAAATTAGAGTGAATTGGACTCGTGGGCCCATCCCATTTTGGAGGACAGCTGCCTGGGCCTATGACCCCAGTGGTTTGGTTTCTGTTTTGATCATGTCCGTTCACCATCCTCGTCCCCCCGCCCCCCAACCCCCATCCCTGCCTTCTATTTTCTCCTAAAGCTGTCAGTGCCCAGACTGATGTGTGCAGAAATGGGGCTCGGGAGTGGTAGGTCCAGTCCTATCCTGTAGCACCCCCTTGCTTGAGCACTGGGACCTTCTGGATCCTGGGGCCCAGGAGCATCATAACAAGGCCGGGAGTGTCTGTGTCCACTGTGTCCACCATAGCTTGTGTGCTGTCCCAGTGATTGATGGTTTCCTTTGCTGTGTCTTTCCTCTCCCTGTCTGTGGCTTGGTCCATTCTCCTGGGGAATGTGTCAAAACACGTACAGGTACTCACAGAGCTCATGGATTGCCTCCCTGGACATTGTACTAGGAAATGTCTTTTTCCCTGCTCACCTGTGACTTCATGAGAGGGAGTGCCAGCTTGTTAGGAATTTGCCTTTGCCCTGGAACAAGAGGGGTCAGAATGGGGCCCCTTTTCTTCACAGCCTTGACATTGCCTCTCTTCCTTACCTCTCTCGTTGCGTCCATCCTTGTCTCTTTTTTCTTTTTCTTTTTCTTTTTTTTTTCTTTCTCGTGGGGGTTTTTTGCTTTTACTTGTCAATCCTGTTTGTAGCAAAGCAAGCTGAAGGAGGAGCTCCTCTCTGTGATCTGCTTCTTACTCTCCACCTACCTCCTCTTCTGTGCCCTCCACCTCCTAAAGAGAGAGAGAGAGAGAGAGAGAGAGAGAGAGGAGTGCCGACCTAACTACTGCTGTGACTGCTGCTGCTGCTGCCACCACTGCTGCCACCCCTGGTAATGTCCATGTGCCCCAAGTCAAACCCAGAGCCCAGGCTCTGCTGGTCATGGGGAAGCCATGTCAGTAATCCTAAGAGTGTGCCATCCTCCAGCTCTGGGGTCTCTCAGGCAAGGTCATGGTCTCCGTGGTCTTGCTTGCAAATGCTGAGGTTGCTGGAAGCCAGCCTGTTGTGCAGAGGTCTAAGATAACTTTGCCTTAAAATTAGCCACAATTGAGCTCATACCGTATGTGTATATACTTTTGTGTCCTGCTTTTTTCTTAAAATTCTATATCATCAGCATCTTGCCATGTTATTTCAGTCTTCATAATCACCACTTTCCATGCTCTCAGAGTAGTTGAGCATGTAGCTGTGCCATAATTAACTTAGCCCTTCCTCTAGGTCGAAGGCATTTAAAGAACCTCCACTTTCTCACCAGTGTAAATAACACCGGAATGAACATCTCTGAATCTGAAGCTAATTTGGTGTCGCTTCTTCCACATTTAGAATCCTCTCTCCAGGCTAGATTTTCCAATACAGAATTATGGGTTCAGAAGCAGTGTAAACATTTTTACAGTCCTTCATATAAATGGTCAGATTGCTTTCTGAGAAAGAAGCCTTTATTTTCTAAAGTGTTTTTCTGCAGAAAGATCTCAGGTCCTCAGGTCCAGGGAAGGAGGCAGGCATCCTGCTCTTGCTCCTGTGGAGCTGGGGATTAAAAACTGCTTTCTGGGCTCACCTCAGTCAGAACCCAAAACCCCTGCTGGGCTGTTTGATTTGCTCAGTTCTCTCCGAAGGCAACTTAGGGCTTCTGACCTGTGTCCGGCAAGGGCCAACGATGTGCTCACTCTTGCCAATTACTTTGGCAAGCAGAGAGCGACCACCCCCTCAGCTCCTTGACCCTGAAGGGCCCCATTTCCTTTATTCCCTGGGTGAAGAGCTGAATGAAGTCTCAGACTCAGGTTTTGTTGAGGGCCCTTTCCAAGTTTGAGGTTGCCATACTATTATGGTTAAGAGCTGAGGCCCAACTGCTGTGAAATCATGGCTGAGTGGATATTAGCCTTCCACAAACTCAGCATTTGTATAAATCCGGCAATTCTCTGGGGATCACCTCCCAGCCAGCCTGTCTACTACCCCTAGGTCCACACGTAGGCCTGTGGGCAGTCCTGCCACAGGATCACTCAGCCCAGCCAGAGCTTTGTCTGCTCTCCTGTCACCCACTTGGCCTAGGCCTTTTCTCTTGGTGTCTGAGTGGGCACAGAAAAGCACACAGGAGGAGTTTCAGCAAATGTGTCCACTTGACTGTAGACCTGCCTCTGAATCTGTGGGGTTGAGAGCCTGTGGGTTACTGTGGGTATTGAGCAGGGACCATGTGTGTATGACTTTGTGATGGGCCGGGGCATGTGTATGGGAGCAAAACTGTCTCATCACATGGAATTTTTGATTCTTTGAGTCTTGGCTTCGGCTTGCTGTTTTCCAACCTCATTGTTGCCGTGTCTTTTGGCAGAGGAGGGGCCAGGTATGGTCAGTCCCCAAGCTGTCTTGGCTGGGGGAAATGTCTACTGGTGTACACACATGGGCCTGACGTCCAGGAAAGGTGGGGTGGTTTAACCAATCATTTAGCGACTGTTAGAACTTGGGTAAGGGCGACCATGGCCTTCTGCAGCTGGTCATGTGTCTTGCTGCAATCAGGAGAAGGCTTCTGTTGCTTTAGCCATAGTCAGGATTTGCCTGGGGATTAGACCAGACTCTGGTACCTATTCTATTAAAAAAAAAAAACAACATTTTTTTTTTTAATGTTTATTATATTTATTTTTGAGAGAGAAAGAGAAAGAAAGACAGAGTGCGAGCGGGACGGAGAGAAAGGGAGACACAGAATCTGAAGTAGGCTCCAGGCTCTGAGCTGTCAGCACAGAGCCTGACTTGGGGCTCGAACCCACACACTGTGAGATCATGACCTGAGCCCAAGTCCTATGCTTAACTGACTAATTCCCCCAGGCATCCCTACAATTGCCTCTTTAACTTGGAACTGCTCAAAAGCAGGGCCTGTGTCTTTTCCTTTTCTGTATCCCTATAGCTAAGCATGAAATAGATACCCAATAAATGACAAGAAAGAATATGAGAAAGAGGGGAAATATAACCCTTGGTCCTTCCCCTGTCTCTGGAGCTGGCTTTTCTTTCTTTTTGGCAATTACTTTACTGAGATATAATTATATACCATACAATCACCTATTTAAAGTACATAATTGGGGCACCTGGGTGGATTAGTCAGTTAAACATCCTACTCTTGATTTCAGCTCAGGTCTTGATCTCAGGGTCATGAGCCCCATGTTGGGCTCCATGCTGGGCATGAAGCCTACTTGGAAAAAAAAAAAAAAGGAAAAGATAAAGCACATAATCCATTACTACAGTCAATTTCAGAACATTTTCATTATACCAAAAATCAACCCCATTTTTCTTAGCTACTAAATCCCTTCATTCCCCCCAGCCCTAGGCAATGACTAATATACTTTCTGTCTCTTTAGATTTGCCCATTCTGGGCATTTCATATAAATGAAATTATGCAATCTGTGGTCCTTTATGACTGTCTTCTTTGATTTAACATGATGTTTTCAGGGTTCATCCATATGAGAGCATTTATCAGTACTTCATTCTTTTTTTTTTTTTTTTTTTACTGAGTAACATTGCATTGTATGAGTATAGTACATTTTATTTATTTGTTCATTAATTAACAGACATTAATGTTTCTGCTTTTTACCTGCTTTGAATAATGCTACTATGAATGTTATATAAAAGTTTTTGTGTAGACATATGTTTTCATTTCACTGGTTATATACCTAGGAGTAGAATTGCTGAATCATAAAGTAATTCTTTGTTTATCCACCTGAGGACCTGCCAGACTGTTTTCCAAGATGGCCGCACCATTTTATATTCCCACCAGCAGTATGTGAGGGTTCCATTTTCCTTTTTTCTTTTTTAAAATTTTTACTTTTTTATAATTTCTTAGTGTTTTATTTATTCTTGAGAGAGAGCATAAATTGGGGGAGGGGCAGAGAGAGAGGGAGACAGAATTCAAAGCAGGCTCCAGGCTCTGAGCTGTCAGCACAGAGCCTGACACAGGGCTTGAACCCACAAACTGTGAGATCATGACCTGAGCTGAAGTCAGACACTTAACCAACTGAGCCACCCAGGTGCCCTTTTTAAATATTTATTTATTTTGAGAGAGGAAGAATGCACGTGTCTATGGGGGAGGGGCAGAGAGAGAGGGAGAGAGAGAATCCCAAGCAGGCTCCATGCTGTCTGCACAGAGCCCAATGTGTGGCTTGATATTACAAACTGTGAAATCATGACCTGAGCTGAAATCAAGGGTCAGATGGTTAACTAACTGAGCTACCCAGGAGCCCTGAGGTTCCATTTTCTTTTTTTTTTTTTTTTAATTTTTTTTTCAACGTTTTTTATTTATTTTTGGGACAGAGAGAGACAGAGCATGAACGGGGGAGGAGCAGAGAGAGAGGGAGACACAGAATCGGAAACAGGCTCCAGGCTCCGAGCCATCAGCCCAGAGCCTGACGCGGGGCTCGAACTCACGGACCGCGAGATCGTGACCTGGCTGAAGTCGGACGCTTAACCGACTGCGCCACCCAGGCACCCCTGAGGTTCCATTTTCAATGAACATACCACTTGCCCTCTCTTTAATATAAATGAGGGCTCTAGAAAAAGGTTTTAACAGCCCTAAAGAGCTATTTGATGCTTCTTATGATGTTGAGCCCTGCCATCCAGATTTGCCAGAAAGGCCCTGGGTTTGTCTGAGGGTAGCCTCTCCCTCTTTTCCTCTCCCTGAGGAGTTTGGCCTCAGGCTTGTGCCAGCCTCCTCACTACTCCAGACCAGCGTGCCTGGCCAGATCCAAGCTCCTGTCCTCCCCCGACTGACATTGTTGGCTTTGCTTGACTGACTGATATACCCATTTTTAGGTAAATGCCCAGTCATGAAACGTTTACAGCCATAAAGTTTTACAGAGAAATCATAAAAGGTTTTTCTGTGAGCTGTGGTCAGTGAGACGACTTCCCTGTCCACCTGCGGGAACGTCGTATCGTTTTTGGCCTGTCTTCTTTCTTCCTATCGTCTCCTGTTACGAGGAGCCAGTTGCCCTAGAAGGAAGGGATATGTGTAACTCTTTTTTTTTTTTTTTAGCTTATTTATTTA
The DNA here is from genome assembly GCF_023721935.1 of Panthera uncia. Classification (NCBI taxonomy): domain Eukaryota; kingdom Metazoa; phylum Chordata; class Mammalia; order Carnivora; family Felidae; genus Panthera; species Panthera uncia. Next base: position 54,004,580 of record NC_064807.1, on the reverse strand, counting down.
TTTTGAGAGAGAGGGAAAGAGAGCGTGCAAGTGAGAGAGAATCCCAAGCAGGCTCTGCACTGTCAGCAGTGCCTGATGTGAGGCTCGAACTCACTAAACGTGAGATCATGACCTGAGCCGAAACCCAAGAGCTGGAGGTTTAACCGACTGAGTCACCCAGGCGCCCCTGGGATACATATTTTTTTTTTTTTTAACCATTTGGGACAGAGAGAGACAGAGCATGAACAGGGGAGGGGCAGAGAGAGAGAGAGGGAGACACAGAATCGGAAACAGGCTCCAGGCTCCGAGCCATCAGCCCAGAGCCTGATGTGGGGCTCGAACTCACGGACCGCGAGATCGTGACCTGGCTGAAGTCGGACGCTTAACCGACTGCGCCACCCAGGCGCTCCTGGGATACATATTAACTCTTATCGACCAACATAAGATGAAGCCTACACTGAAAAGCTCAGTTTTTCAGAGGGAACCCTGATCTCGGTGCATCAGTTATTCTTCGTGTGTGACTTCCCAAGCACATGATACATTTCTAAAGGTGTCTCTTTCTTCTGCTGCTGTAGAGATTCTAATCATGTGAGCCACTCACTTGAACCCTAATCCTTTTTAGAAATCCTCCCATCAGAGAAGCAAGATTTAGGAGGGCTCTTGGAGCTGATTCGAAGGACACACACAAACACTAGAGAAGAAGTCTCCATGTTGGATTTCTGGGAGACATATTGAAAGCTCTGCCTGTTCAAGATGGATAGGAAGACCTACTCCTATAATAATGATAGTAGCCAACATTTGTTGTCAGGCAATGTGCAAAGGCCTTTTTCATGCATTGTCAAATTTAAGAAAATTCACCTGTTGTCATCCAAGTAACCGAATGAGGAAATGGAGCCTGAGAGGTATGATTTGCCCAAAGTCACATAGCTAGTAAGCGAAGAAGATGGCATTCCTGGGATAAAAATGCAACGTGTCTGTCACAACTGTGTTTTTGGCTTGGCTGCACAGTAGTGGTGCTTGATAAATATTTACCCGAGCAAATGAAGTAGCAAAAACACTGGATGCATGTGCCCAATGAGAAGGGACAGGAATGAGGCCTGGGTGTCTTCCCATCCCCTGGAGAGGAATGAACACCTCCTGTTACTGGTGGGAGGTTGGCAGGCTTGCCAGGACCTGTCTTTCTTATCAGGAAAGTTACCCAAAAGTGTTACACCATTTCACCCAAGGAAGCCTAGAGTTGACTTTTCTATAATCCTAGGGGAGGAAGGGGAAGACATACTTTCCTTATCTACCATTCAGCTGGTCTGATGTTCCTAAGGGCCCTAGTAAGGAATTATACCTGCAAGAAAGAACCCTGCCTTCTCCCTCTTCCAGGGTCACAGAGATGAGGCCAGGATGAGAGGAGTGACATACAGGTCAAGCTATTTTAGGAAACTGCCTGACTAATTTTAAGGGTGGACCAGACACTGAAGTGCCTTATTGAGTTGAAGGAGCTTGTTATACATATGGGGAAAAGCGTAGGATAGATCTGCTCCCTTGGGTTTCTCCTCTAGGCTGCCATTGTTCTTGGGGCATGGTACCAGAGGTGTCCATTCATGGTTCCAAATGTGCAGTTCCCGGGAAAGGAAAAATGCATAGTATAGTCCCAGGTCAAACATCTGCTTAACTCAAATAGTCATGGCTAGCATACCAGGCCCTGTTGTTTGGGCATGGCCAGCACGAGCTCCCTGCCCCTGTCATTAGAGAATGTACCAAGAGAAAGGAGCATTGGGCAGCTATCCTTGGGGGTCTGCTATACAAGTGTGAAAAGGCTTTGTTGGGACACCCTTTCAGTTGTTGGAAAAGTGTTCAATGGGGTTGAATTGTGTTTTAAAATATTTAGAGAAAGCTAATTCTTAGGGTCTTGATGGGGCTAGAGGAGCAAGAAGGAAAGTACCAGGTACAGGCCTCTCCCCCCATTGCCAGAAGGCAGAAGGGTATGGCAAGAATGAAGTAAATCTGGGTTGGGATGAAGGTTGTTACAAGATTGTTGAGATGTTTAAATGCACGTCAGACACTTATCCGATGCCTTTCATGTTATATATCCCAATTAATTTTAGCAGTGTGTTGTAATAATAGTAATTATAACAGTTTTATAGTTTTCAAATCTGGTTTCTAAACTTTAAACTTCTTTTTGCCTCAGGACTTACAGAGAATTAGCTGAAGGCAGGATTTTGAATGACTCTTAACTGGTGGGGACAACCACAGAACACAGTATGTGCTGTTGGGCCTGGCCTTCTCCTTTCACCATGCATGATTAGAAAGCTTTGTCATGGGCTGAACAAAGGAACTCCTGTGTAAAATACTTCCTTAATCCATTCACTCTTCTCTTGGCTACTCTATCTGACTTCCTAGTACTCGTGTTTCTTAAGTGGTTTCGTTTCTGAGTCACCCACCTGAGGTTGGGTAGCTGTGGCACCATCCATATGCTCTGTACTCACACAGGTAGCCTTATAAAGCACCAGTTTCCAAATCTTCTCTTGTGGGCCTGGAGAGTGGATGTTGGGTATCCCACCTTTGGATTGTGTAGCCACTGTAGGCTCCTGTGAGTATATTTTCCCCCAAAGTAGAGGGCTCTGATCTTGTTGATCCCAAGAGATACTGAGAAGGAGCACTAAATGCGGATTTCACAGTGTTGGGTCCAGCACCAGCTGTGTTGCTTATGTGCCTTAGTTCCTTCCTGGCATCTTTGGGAGGATTCTGGCCGGGATGAGAATACACGTATGGAAGGGCTTGTGGACTGCTAAATGTAAGAGTGGTAGTGTCGATGCTATAACTGTCCTTACTACCCTGGGGCTGTGCGAGTTGGTAAGGACACAGCCCCATGGTGGTGACCCTGAGGGAGCCCTTTGGTTGAAGCTTCCTAGAAGAATTTTCATCTGCCATTGTTTGTTGAAACCCATCCTTTGGTCCATCCATCCATCCATCCATCCATCCATCCAACAGTTATTTATTGAGCTCTTATTGTATGCCAGGCAGTGTTCTGGGAACTGGGGAAATAAAAGGTTAAAAATTCCAGTTTTCATTGAGCTTCTATTCTAGTGGGGGAGACTAAAAATAAACAAGTAAATAAAATATGAAGTACCTTTGCACCAACAGACTTGGTGCTTCAGGACCCAGTGGTTGGCATCCTGAAGTATGTGTCCTCTTCTCTCTCATACACCCTGTTTCTATCATAATGTGTATCACACTGCTTCCCACCCTACGTTGTGAGCACCATGAGGGCAGAAATTGACTTGGGTTCACCATATTTCTCTGGTACCTAGTTTAATAATAGACATCTTGAAAGGGCACACAATGTGGTGATCAAACCATAATCAACCATACAAAGAGGGGAGAAGGGTAAAAAGTCCAATAGGCACCAGTTTCCTGGGTGTCTTCATGGGAATTAGTCTATATATAGTATGTAAATATATGACACATAGGTCTAAGTACCTTTTCACCTAACAATACTATCTTGGAGATCATTTCCTTTTAGAGCTTCCTTATTTTTTTGAACAATTCTATTCCATTATATGGTTATTACATGATTTATTTAACTGGTTCCCTAGCAAAAGCTTATGTCATTGTTTGCAGTCTTTTGCTGTGATGAAAATCCCGTGGTGAGCAAGTTGTTCTTATTCGCATATTTGCAAGTCCCACATGATAATTCCTAGAAGTGGGATTGCTGACTCAGGGCATGCCATTCCGTATTGATTTGTAAAGTGAAAGCAGAAAAATGAGTGGACTAATGATCCCATGTAGTCGACAAAGTCACCAGTCCCTGGGAGTGTTCTGCTCATTGGCCTTATGGCATCTGATATCACTTCTTTTTTTGTGCACCAGGCTGGAGAAACCATGTTCAATCGTGCCAAGCTCCTCAACATTGGCTTTCAAGAGGCCTTGAAGGATTATGACTACAACTGCTTTGTGTTTAGCGACGTGGACCTCATTCCAATGAATGATCATAATGCCTACAGGTGTTTTTCACAGCCACGGCACATTTCTGTAGCAATGGATAAGTTTGGATTTAGGTAAGAGATGTTCACCAGAATCTGCAGGAAACATGTTTCACTCTTACATGATGACTAGGAAATGCAATTCCTGTAGCCCAGGAGTGTCTCTTTAGGTTCTTGGAGGAGAATTTTTCCTCTGAGAACTGGGTGCTTTTTAAGCCCAAAGTCCGTAAAACTTGAGAAGAAAAGTGAAGTTCAGAAACATCCCTACCTCTACACATCCAGGCAAGAAGAGTTTTTATGTTTGGGATGGCTCTTGCCTTTAGGCTCCAAACAGATGCTGTATTTCCTTGCTTTCTTCTGTCCTCTTCCCCACACAGTTTGGGAAGCAAATTGGACTCATTTTCCCCAAGTAGATTCTTGGGTTTGGGTACCTTGGCAGATATACCTTGGTACTTTAAGAAGGAACATGATACTGTTTCCCTGCAAAGCACGGGCTTCTGTTTAAGCATGAGGATCCAAACTTTCCCACCAAAATGCCCCTAGTGAGGAGGTCAGCCAATGCCTGTCTCTAAGAGCAATAGTATAATGTAAAGCATAAGGTCATAGATGGAAAATAGCCTTATGTAGTCTTTTTTTTTTTTAATCTTAAAAAAATAAATCTGCATTTTGTTCCATAATTATCCCTGTTTATATTAACATAGAATTGTTTAAAATCACCTGTTAGTTGAGTATACTGACCTTTCCCTCCTTGCTCTATGTTAGCTTGAAGCTCCAGGAAGCTGTGCTGCAGACCCCATGTGCTAGGCATCCCTGGCCTGGGTGCACCGCCGTGGTGTGGCAGGCCTGTGCCAGTCAGCAGTCCCTTGGTTTAGATATGAATGCTTTCTTTCAGACTCCTTTTATTCCCATTTCTTTCTGTCTTCCCTTGCTGGGGGCAGTGAGGGCTATGAAACTAAGGATGCTGTGAGGAGAGTTTGACTCTAAACATCACCCTGTGCCCTCTCCCCTCTTCCCTGTTTACGTACCTTCTTCTCTTTAAGAGACACAGGCTCAAACCCTGTCCCCTCTTAATTTCTCCTCTTGAAGCATGGTGGTAAGGACCTCATTCTTTGCCACAGCACCGTGCTTGTTTTACCCAGAACCAGTCAGGCTTGGGGGATGAGGTGGTTGGTCAGAGAAAACACAGACAGCAAACTGAATCTCATCAGCTCGGCATGTGCTTCCCTGTGAGGTCACGAAGAGTCCCTTTTTTTGTAAAAATGCCGATCGTGACAAACCTTAGTGGCCTGGCCACCTGGTTCAAACCCTCACTTGTAATCAGGTGCAGACGGTTGTGTGACGTGTGTCCAAAGGTGGGTAACTGGGCCCCTAACTGATGACACCTAATTATAGATAGATTACCTTTGACTCATTAAAGCAGGCCCTTCTGGATCTTCATGGATACTTCTAGTCCGATGTCCTGAATGTATTTGAAAATAGTCATTGCAGCTTTTTTTCATGTGCTCTGTATGGTTTGGCTGACTTCCCCCTTCAAGTCTGAGTTAGTTTTCCTTAAATTGTGTGATGGATTTTAGTCTCTTTGGATTCCAGTAAGAGCCCTGGTGTGGTTTGGTGCTGCATACAAGGTCATCCCAAAACCACAGCCTTTACAGGACCCATAGGAAAGCCTTTGCCTGGCTTCCGGGTATGATCTGAGTGTTAACATTTCTCATTGGTGCTCCGTCTGCATCCTCCAGAAGCCCATGATTCATAACCACTGAAATAGTAAAATATAGGGGCGCCTGGGTGGCTCAGTCGGTTAAGCTTCTGAGTCTTGGTTTCAACTCAGGTTGTGATCTCACAGTTCCTGAGATCCAGCCCCGTGTTGGGCTCTGCGGGCTCAGCGCTGGCAGCCTGGAGCCTGCTTGGGATCCTAACTGTCCCTCTCTCTCAGTGTGTTTTCCCTGCTCACGCTAGCACCCATGCACACACACACTCTCTCAAAATAAAGAAATAAACATTAAAAATATAGTAAAATACAAAAAGGTGTGGAAAGATGAGAGCCCTGATGCCCCACTTCTTGAAAATGTATCAAAATAGATTCACCATTATACATTTTGCTAAGTTGGGATGTGGTAGAAATTTCCTAGAAAATTTTATTTTGGCAAATTTTCAGAAACGCTATTTTGACTGTTGGGGGTCAGAGTTCAAGCCAGTATACCTGTGGAAGAATGAAAGTTAGACTGGTAGATGGGCTGAGGGTGGAAAGGGAGGGCATGACAGGGTGGGCACAGGGAGGCTTTACCACAATCTCGGTTTCCAGGACCTCCTGGATAAGCATTTCTCATGCAGGAGCAGGACACATGGGAAGCAGGTTCCTGAATGGGGCACAGGAAGTGCGCTTATGCTTTCTCGTCATTGACTAATTTTCCAGGTAACCATAGAAGCAACACAATATTCTTAGAGCAAATTCTACTTTTTGACTTCTGTGTCTTCTCTACTGATATATAAAAACAGAACAAAGAAAACCCTTATAAATCCCCAATTTATAAGTTCCAGAGAATAAAAATAACTTCAGAAGCATTTGTGCTTTGAGCATGCTTTATTTTGAAAGTCAAAACTTACTAACCACTGGTTTTCTTTGTGTGTGTGTGTGCGTGTGTGTTTTTCCCCCAGCCTACCTTATGTTCAGTATTTTGGAGGTGTCTCTGCTCTAAGTAAACAGCAATTTCTCACCATCAATGGATTTCCGAATAATTATTGGGGCTGGGGAGGTGAAGATGATGACATTTTTAACAGGTAATTGTCCCAACTTAGCTGTCTTTCTCCCCTGTCTCCCTTCACTTCCAGTTTTTCAATCAGTGCCTGATTATTCTGCAAGGATTGACCCTTGGGAGGGATGTAGTCCCCACTCAGCCCAAATTCTTAGATGTGCCCTGCTGTAGGTGCTACAGGTGCTGAAAAATGTCTCTAGGAAGTTTAGCTTTTGTGATTTTTGCATTAGCCTTGGAACATGCAAAATGAGAACCAAATAAAGGGTTGGGTTTACTTTGATTTATCCCACATGCCATTTTGTCCTAAAGAAGTAAACATGCCCTTTGCAAAAATTCAGCATCTCATTGTGGTCCCGTTTGATTATGAAACGAGTTTCTTTGGGCAGGATCCTAAGTTCCTTTACAAAATCTTTGTGCTATTTGTTTATTTTGGAATATTTTTAACAAACATAAAAGAGGACTGAGTAGTATAATGAACTTCTGTGGACCCACCCAGCCCCAACAACCACTACTTTCTACCAGCCCTGTCCGCCCCATCCACACCCCAGGGCTCCTTTATCATGTGCGTTGTCATTGCAGATGGTAAAAAGAAAAAACAAAACAAAACACCAGTGGCATTTGAAACCACATTCTGCCCAGTTCTCCCTGACAGTGGCAACTTCAACCCTGCCATCTCCAGATAAGAAGTAACTTCTCCCTCTGGGAGCTAGTCTGAGCTTGTCACTGAGCTTGATATCAGAATATACCCTAGCTCCTTCCCGAATTGGAGTACCTTAATTTGATCAATTAACAGAAGGTGTCTGTCAGAGCAGCACCCAAGTCAGTCAAGTTTAGCTTTGTGTGAGAACCTGTCATAGACCCAGGTCTTTACTATCAACCTGGAAGAAAACCTGAGGTTTAGAGGATGCGGATTGATTATCAAGCATCTTCAGACAGAGCACTGTGTCACACAGGCCCGATGGGGAGGACACTGAAGCCCCAGACAGGGGGTCCAGACAGAAACAAACTTGCTTCCACAGCACCACCTGGGCAAACCTCAGACCCACAGGATGGTGTTAGGGGCTGATGTGACACCACAGACGCAAGCAGTTAAGAGGGTTAGTGGGAAGGGAGCACTGAGAATAGACACCCAAGGGTGGAGGGACTAGAAGGATGGGTGGCTGGGGGAGCAGCTTTCTTGAAAGATAAAGGACCTAACTCGCCATATGCCAGGCGCTGAGGGAGACAAGGCCAGAAACCTTTAAGTTATCCAGGACCAGCCAGTCCTGCTTTTTAACCAACTTGTGCTCCTGCTGTGTCAAGGCTTTGGTTGTGGTCCTCATTCCTTTCCCCCAGATCTACACAGAACCTTCCACCCTGTTCTGGCTGCCTCTAGTCTTGTTCTCTGCTCTCCATTCTTAACAGTGGTTATCGGAGAGTCCTCCCTTTGGCCAAAAACTTTGGGTAACTGTATATTCTACCCCTTTCAGACACTGGCACTGATCTGAAAAATGGGATGCGAAAAGCTCCAAGAAGGCCTCCATGATTTAGCCTTCACCCTTCTTTCCAGCCTCATCTCTGACCACTTTCTACCCCAGACTCTTTCCACCAGTCCCCAGAAGCTTCTGTTGTTCCCCGAGGGCCCTGTGTTTGCTCTGCCTCCCTGCCTTTGTCTGTGTTGTCCCGACTGCCCTAAATGCTCTGTGGGCACCCATTCGTCTTCATAGCTGGCTCTGCCTAGTCTTGCTCAGGTAGAGTGAGTGGCTTCTCCCTCTGTGCTCCCCACCACCACCTCCCCTCCTCACCTCCATCCTGGCACTGATGGCCCTATGTTCCAAGTCCACATTGTAAGTTCTGTGAGGGTAGACACCCCCAGTGCCTGGCACAGAACACTCCCCCACCAACACAAACTACAGAACCAGTGGTCAAAGGGCACAGGGAATTAGCATGAGTTTTAACTGGTGCCACAGTGAGCTGAGGTATGGGCTGAGTGAGAACAGTGAACAAGATGGCGGATGGGGCAACAGTCTGGGGCTGTCGGACCCAAGCCTTATGGCAGCTTTGCGGTGACGACTTGTCCCTTCACTCCTTGCAGGTTAGTTTTTAGAGGCATGTCTGTTTCTCGCCCAAATGCTGTGGTTGGCAAGTGCCGGATGATCCGCCACTCAAGAGACAAGAAAAATGAACCCAATCCTCAGAGGTGTGTTCTATGTTCATTTACATTCTTTCTTTCCCCTTTCAGGTGGGGTAGGCTATAGGAATGAGGCTCTGGTGAGGGCTCCAGGCCTCAAGGGAAAGGGAGGGATCTGTCCATGAGTTGGGTAGAGTAGACTAGGTGGTGGGGTGGGGGTGGGGGGGCAATGAAGGACAAATGTTTCATGGTTTTTTTTCTTAAGATTTTTGTTTTGACACCAACCCTTTGCCTGTTTTTCTCTTGTAGGTTTGACCGAATTGCACATACAAAGGAGACAATGCTCTCTGATGGTTTGAACACACTCAGTTACAAGGTGTTGGACATAGAGAGAAACCCGTTATATACCAAAATCACAGTGGACATCGGGACACCGAGCTAGCATTTTGGTACACTAATAAGAGACCTGAAAATGGCCAGGGACCTCTGCTGTGTGTCTCTGCCAATCTGCTGGGCCGGTCCCTTTCATTCTTAACAATCAGAGTGATAGGCCCCCTCCAGTCATCATTCAGATGCCTTTCCAGTTGACCAGGACGAGTGGGATATTTTGCCCCCAACTTGGCTCGGCATGTGACTTCTTAGCTCTACGAGGTGTTTGTAAATGTAGAAACTATCAGCCTTTGGGGGAATCTCGGCATGTTCACAGTGTCACCCCAAAGAATCAGTACACAGCCCCAAATTTGGTGACTGTGGGACTTATTTCCAGTGATAAACTCCTAATCTGTTGTGAAATAGGTAAGAATTTCGCTTTAAATTGTGGTATTCTTATTACTTCATGAAAAATCGGAGAGTGCTGCTGAAATCGGATTGGTGTGATGTTTTTTGTTTGCATATTCTAACAGAAAAACGCAATCTCGACCTTTCTCATTTTACTCCTCCCCCACCTTTTAGCAGTATGCAGCTACCACAATCACTTGTGTGCGTATGTCTTTTCTTAGCAAAAGAATTTTAAAACTTGAGCCTTCGACCTTTTGCCCTGCTAACGTGTGAATTCCAAGGCAACGTTAGCCATCAGAGCAAAAGCCTTGAGTGTCCTCAAATTCAGTGGCCTTTCTCCAGATTGTCTGATTTCTGAATGTAAAGACTTTTTTTTTTAAAAAAGCAATTTGTAGTATTTTAAAGAAAGAACAAATCGGGTTTTATTATGATCTAGCTTGATTTTGTGTTGACCCAGATTTGCATAGCTGTTTAGTGTTAAATCATGACAATTTATTTTTCTGAGCATGCTATATAAACTTGAATTTCCTATGTATTTTTATTGTGGTGTTTTAAACGTAGGGAGGGGATTGAGCATTTTTTAGTGGGAAAAATAACATATGCTGTAGTGGCCTGATTTGGCCGGCAGGTCAGGTTTTGTAAAGAGCAAAATCACTTTTGGGCCCTTTGAGGGCAAGACCTCCCTGGTCAGAGTTATCCTGCTAGACCTCTGGGGGAGGCAAAAGCCTAGGTCTGCCAGGCAGAGCTCCCCACCTCCCTACCCTCCCCAGGTGGGAGGGAACCTCCTCCACCCCTCTTCCCACTGACCCTGGGACCTCCCTGTAGGGCCCTAGGCTGTGGAGTTCTAAATGATAGCAATCAGGTTGTTTACTGGCCCTTAGTCTGGGGAGGGGGAGGAAATCACTGCTCTGGCCCCTGTGGAGTCCAGGGGCCACCTCCTTCACTGTGCTAGCCACATTGCCTGGCCTACCTTGCTGGACCCATTCTCCTTCCTCCCCCCTTCTCCTTTCTCCTTTCTGTCTCCTTTCTCCTTCCTTCCTCTCTGTTTTTGTTCCTTTGCCTCTTGCCTGTTCCCTAAAACTTGCCTGTGGCACTCAGGGTCAAACAGACTATTCATTCATTCTCCAGCATGAATGTGCCTTTTAATTAGAGATCTAGAAAGTTCAGCTGAACCCTCCCACACTCCCTCACAACCACTCTGGTGCCTAAAGCTTCCCAGTCCCCTTCAGGTTTTTAGCAGGTGCTCGCACTCCAGGGAGGCTGATCCACAGGGGTGTCTTCCCCAGACCCACCTCTCCTGGGGGAGAGCGAGGACTGCCTGGGGTGGGATGCACAAGGCAGTTCCTACCACTGGCTGCCCTTGTCGGGTCCAGCCTGAGCTAAGGGCAAAAAGAGTCAGCTATCTAATCCCAGGGTTGACCCTTTAGCTGGTGGCAGCCCAGAGCCCCACCACTGGCCTCCTGGAAGCCAGCCCTCAGTGTGGAGGCTAAACTGGTGCCCAGCCCTGGTCTTACCTGTGCCTTTATCGCTTTGAGCATCTTGGATGCTACCATGGTTCTTTTCCAGAAGCCTTTGTATTGGTTAAAAATTATTTTCCACTGCAGAAGCAGCTGGGCTATGCAAAGAGTATTCGTTCGGTCAGTCCCCCGTTCCTTGACAGGGGTGTCAGTGGAACCAGGAATGACCGCCCTGAGAGTGAGTTTTGGGAAATACAAAGAATGAAGACCTCTCCTCTCCTTCTGTCCCCAGATCCTGGCTTTTCCAAAGTGCCTTAAAAGAAGGGAGACAAATATCCTGAGTGGTAACTTCTTTATTATTATACTTTACTCTTACAAAAAAATTCTGACTTTTTTTTTTCCTCCTGTTTTCCTGTTACACTTTCCTTCATGTTCCACTGGAATAGTCAAGTGTATGGTTCGTTCTCAGAACCAAGGGGGCTTCTGCTTCACCTGTTCCCCACTTGCTGACCTTCTGGTGCTTTCATGGGGCCCACTTGGGCCCAAGGTTAGGCCCGGATGCTTGCCTGGTTTATAAGATGCTGTGGGTCCTCTTTCCTCCCTGAGGAGGTTAGGGCTGAGGGTTCAGGGAGCATTTCCTTGACCTGGAAGGTGTCACCATGAAGTTGTTATGTGCTGTGTCTTTCTCTGTTTCTGTCCATCCCGATGCTGGTGACCCCGTGAAGTGGCCTTTGGGAAAGATTAGAAGGCAGAGGTGGCACGAGAGGGTAGAAGAAATGCTGGTGCTGGCTCTCAGTCTGGGCAGGGTCTCTGCTGACCTCAGGGCTGGGCGTGGGTGCCCCACTCAGCCAGTACGGCAGCTGTCCTGTCCCAGAGACCTGTTGTGCTGTGTATTTCGATCTCCCATGTATGCAAATGTATGCGTTTACCATTGTTAAGTGGGAGGGGGGAATGTCTGACCTTGGTGTTCAAAACAGAACTGTATTTTTGTCTTTAAAATCCAGTAATATAACGTGAATAAATGACCTTATCTTTGTAACCTCAGGTGGTTTCTTTTCTGATTTAAGTAAGGGGTTTGGGCTCTCCGGCCCGGAGGGAAATGATTGGGACTGCCTGCTGGGAGGATCAGAGGAGAGCAGAGGTCTGCCACAAGGGGGCGGGTCATGGCTGGGGGTGGCGGTGGTCCCTCACCTGACTATGTTCCACACACCTCACTGGAATCAGCCATTTCCCAGTCCGAGCCTCATTTTCTTACCTGAAAATGGAAATAATAGCACCTAGACTTTCTGAGGCTTAAAAGAGATGATGGGTCTAAAATAATGACTGGCACCTCACAGGAACTTACTACATAGTAGTTAGTACCACTTCAAAATAGAATTTCCACTAGCAGTTCTCTGGCCACATTCTGCTGTATTCGGCAATCACCATGAGAGTCCCGAGATCCTTCGCAGAGCCATTTACACAGGTGTTCGCAGAGTAACTTAAATGGTACCGTACGAAGTGAGATTTCTTTTCAGTCCCAGGACATTTAAACAGATGTTCTACAGGGTCTTAGTTGTGACTCAAGGACTTGAGACAGTAAGTACCCTGTGTGCCTTCTCCTTCTCATCACCCCCAGGATCAGGTACCAGCAACGTATTAAGGTGCTGGTTGGATTGACTTGGCATCTGGAAGAAATGTGTCAAAGGAGACCGGTATGAAGGAGAGGGCACCCTTGCTGTCCAGGTTGGTGGAGCTGTGAACGTGGGACCAATTGGGAAACAGGAGCAGTAAGGGCAGCACTGTATAGCCCCCCAATGCTATCTGGCTATCCCCACCCATCCTTGTGACTGCTGAAAGGACCCCTAGGGACCTCAGACCTGAACAGAGGTGGTCTTGGGCTCAGATCTGACCTTTGAACAGGAGACTCTGGTCCTTTCAACAAAGTGCTGCCTTTGCAAGCTGTAAGGTCTGGGTGAAGTGGAGCACCTTCTGTCCCCAAAGATGCACATATCCGCACAAATACATACAAACTAACATGCATAACATACCTGACATGTGCCTATGAGAGACCAGAGTGCCTGGGTTCAAATCCAACTGTTGCTTCTTCCTAGTGCTGTGATGTGACCACTCCAAATCTGGAGGCACCCAGGACCTCACCAGTGGTGTTTTCCCTCCCCTTCCCTGCCTCACCTGAGCAAAGGTGTTTGGAATGGCAGCACTGGGAAGGAAGGGGGCTTGAACCCCCATGGTGGGCTCTGAGGGGGCCAGGAAGGGATGATGGCAGGAGGGAGGGGGCCACAGACAGGCTCCTGGGGGTTGGCCATTTCCTTGAGATGTGCTCTGTCTCATCTCCCACTCCACATGGACCAGACCAAGTCTGAGCCAGGCAGAGCTCAGGAGTCATGCAGTGTGGACTGGGTGGGCACCAGGCCCCCCTACACAGTACCTTTCTTCCATGGGAGACTGTGACCTGGATGCCAAATCACTGACTTACAAATAACTTTTGGAGGCAGGGCGGTGGTGCCCAGGTCACTGGGTCCTTGTGGAGGCATGCGAGTGGAACCTCCCGAAAGTAGGAGTATTTGCTGCTGGTGACCAGAGGGAAGCTGTGTGTAGGGAGAGGTCAAGGAAATGAGAAGATGCCCAAGTTCTAAGTGTTACCAAGTCTTCACCACACTTCCAGTCTCCCCTCCTCTTGTTTATTCCAGGAGGTGAGAGTTTGCACATTCCTAGGGGCCGATTTCTTAGAACTGGAACTTATTTACCCTGTCAGAAAGGAAATGAGGTTTGTCTGGCTGAGCCAGTCATGCCAGACAAGCCTCATTTCCTTCTCTGGCAGAGTCCCCGGGCAGGGAATGTAGCTATTGCCTTCATCTGGGCTCAGGGACCTGTACCCGGGCTGTGAGGCAGAGAAACCTTTGGGACATGGTTGTTATGGGTAGTTACAGGGTCAGTAGGCCAGAAACCACAGGGACATGGCACCACAAGGACGTCTGCCTTTGAGCAAGATGTGTGCCAGCTCACCAGGCAGGGGGCTTGGGAAGATGGCCAGGAAAAAGCCATGTAAACAGTGATCATTACTTCTGGCTCTTTCTGCCTTCCCATTCACTGTGTAACTCTGGGCAAGTGGACTTCCGTCTCTGAGCCCTTGGTTTGCTCTTCTGTTTTAGGACTTGCTCTCAGACTCCACCCCTGGTTTCCCCATAGTTCTGCCCTTCTCCCAGTAGGAAGTGCCTTGATTTGGGTTTCCTTTTTGTCCCTGAGGTTAACCCTTCTTATCACCTTGAAGGAAGTCACTTTATCTCTGAGTCTTCATTTATAAAAATAGCAGGATCGCCCGCCTGCCCTGTGCAAATCACCCACACTGAGATACCACTTTATACCCATTAGGATGGCTGTTATCAAAAAGCCAAAATTAGCATTGCTGAGCATGTGGAAAAATTCCAACGCCTGTGCACTGCTGGTGGGAATATAATATGGCATAGCACCTATGGAATATCTCATGGTGATTCTTCAAAAAATTAAACATAGAATTGCCATATGATCCAGTAATTGCTACTTCAGGATATATACCCAAAAGAAATGAAAGCAAGGACTTGAACAGATACTTGTAAATGCATGTTCACAGCAGACTTATTCACAATAGTCAAAAGGTGGAGATGACCCAAGTGTCTATCAAGGGATGAATGGATAAACAAAATGTGGTGTGTACATAAAATGGAATATCATTCAGCCTTAAAAAGAAAGGAAGTTCTGACAAATACTACGGCATAGATGAACCTTGAAGACATTATGCTAAGTGAAATAAACCAGTTACACAGGGACAGATATTACGTGATTCCACTATGTGAGGTACCTAAGTAGTCAAATTCACAGAGACAGAAAGTTGAGTGATGGTTGCCAGGGGCTGTAGGGGAGAGTGAGTAGAGGGAAGAATGGAAGTTAGGGTTCAATGAGTACCGAGTTGTAGTTGTAGAAAATGAAGTTCTGGAGATGGATGGTGGTGATAGTTGCACAATAGGAATGTACTAAATGCCACAGAACTGTGTACTTAAAAGTGGTTAAAATGATAAACTCCATGATATATATATATATATATATATATATATATGCTATAGAGTGAGTGTGCCCCCCCGCCCCCATTCACGTTGAAACTTTATTCCCAGTATGATGGTATTTGGAGCTGAGGCCTTTGGGAGGTGGTTGGTTAGCTCATGAAGACAGAGCCCACGTGCATGGGATTAGTGCCCTTGTAAATGAGACCTGGAGAGCTCCCTCATCCCTTCTGCTACATGAGGTTAGAGCAAGAAGGCGCAGTCTGTGAACCAGGAAGCAGCCCCTCACCAGACATCAAATCTGCCAGCACCTTAATCTTAGACTTCCCAGCCTCCAGGACTGTGAGAAATGAATTTCTGTTGTTGATAAGCCCTCCAGTCTATGCTATTTTTGTTACAGCAGCCTGAAAAGACCAAGACGGCATACTTTACCACAGTTTTTTAAAAAGGAGGCAGCTCCCTGTGGCCAAACTTGACCTCATCTTGCTCTGGAGGTGGCTGAGGATGGTGGTGTGGGGTCCAGCACCCACCTGGAGATTTCGCGTGTGAGAAGGGCTGGCCATGTGGGGAGTGCCACCTGAGAATCTGCTAATCGTGGGCACTCAGCTTGGTTGCTGAATCCAGCTTGGTGCTCTGCCCCAGATAACCGGCTTTACAGTTGCTACCTTTGCCCAAGACTAATATCCTTCCCTAAAGAAACTAGATGCAAAGCTGCCAGGGGGGGTTGGGGGAAGAAGGGGAAGCCTGGACTCAGGCAGGTTATCATGACCGGGGGACAAGGAGGCGCTTGCTCCAGAGTGCCCCCTTGATTCCCATTTACTGTTGGCAGAAACTAGGGGCCAAGCTGGAGTCTTTTTAAAAGAAGAAATGACAAGCTGGGGCCAGATTACACCTGGGGATAACATAGTCACCTAGATAAATTCTGTCTAGATGAAGGGGAAGGCCCCTAAGGGCCAGGAGGGAGAGCACAAGTGAGTTCTGAAGGGCAGGAGGGAGGGACACTTGGGAGAGATGGTCCTAGACTTGGTGTTGGTGAGGGTGGGGGAACCTCCATCCCTGTGCTACTGCATTGTACATCCTTTCTGGGAGTGGACTGTAGACAAGTAAATCTTAAAAGTGGACCTACCCCTTGACCTTGCAATTCAGCTTCTAGGAGTTTATCCGAAGAAAGCAAAGCCATGCACTAAGATGCAAGTGTGTACCCTGCCACTGCTTGTAATACTGAACACTTAGAAGCCACCATCAATGGGGGACAGTGCTAAATAAATGAAGTGCATCCCAGCAATTAAGTACAGTGTGACCATTGAGAATGATGAAGTAGATCTATATTTATCGATTGGGAAGAGGTATAAGAAAAAAAGGAAACTACCGAATGGTTTTTCCATACATGGCAGGGAAATGTATGAATAATTTAGTGCAGAAATTACTCTGTAATTGTTTGTGGGGGCAGATGCACGAGCAATAAAATGAAGAGATGATCTTCCCTTTTCTGCACAGACTGTACAGCCAGGCTCCTCAGGAGTAACCATCTTTAGTGTTTCAGGGGTTGCCTGAGGGCTATTAACAGCGCTGTGCTGGCCCCATTGAAAGAATGAGCAGGATTGTCCCCTGGGGGGTTGCATTCCCTGCAAGTGCCCAGACTTGGAAGGAAGATGGGGGCTCCCCCTACAGGGGAGTGGTGCAGGCCTGTGCCCAGTTCCCAATGTGGTGGGATGTGGCATGCTGTGGTGATGCTCAATGGAGGCTGGACAGGAGCTCAACTTGGGCTGATGAGCCTCTAGCTAGTCTCTCAGATTTAGAAAAATCAAGTTAGGACATTTGTTGCCACTCTTCCCTGTGTACAATTGAACATTCACGCCTGTTATATTTGGATAATAAAAATGTCAAAGAACAGAAGAATGGGAGGGGACACTGTGCCCTGGCTCCTAAGGAGCAATATGGGCCCGAGACCCCTGATCAGGACCCTGTGAAGAGTGTGAGCCTAGGAGGAAGTGAGGGAGACCCCCAATGCCCATGGATCTTTGGCCCCAGAATCCAGGAGCTCTGCTGCTGAGGGAGGCCCTTGACATCTGGATTTTGACACAGGTTTGGGCATGGAGCTATTGTAGACTCACGTCCGGTCCAGATGTGAGTACTGGACAACTCCCTGCCTGGAGGGCATGTGCCAGAGGAGGGGGGATACCAGGCCATGGTACGGCTCTAACTTTGAATCTTTATCTGGTAGGGTGCCAGGAATTGTGTGCCCAGCCCTGCACCACCCTGCTCAGCTCCACGGGGCTCTGCCAGGCGGAACTCTCCGCACCTTGGGTGAGTGAGCTACGGGAGGTTATCTAGCCAGGGACTTGGGCTTTTGGCAGGGACTTCAAAGTGCTCCCTTTGTGTGAAAGTGTCCTGTTGCTCTGTAAGTGATTTTGGCTTCTCTGATAACAGCAGCATAGGAGACAGGCCAGCTGCAAGATCCCAACTCTGTAGTTTTGCAACCTCACCAAAGGCAGTGAGGGAGGAAGCGTGGGGGCTGCAGATAGACGTGGTGAACTGCTGCATGTGGGCCCTTATCGGCGCACCTCGTGCTTTCCCATCTGCTCTGTCGTGCTCATTCAGTAATCCCCATGGCGGGAAACTGAGGCTCAGGGAGGTCATGTGACTTGTACAAGGTCACACAGAGTTAGTGTGTGACCCACATCTCCTGAGTCCCCAGTCCAGGACTCTGGCCATTGAACCATGAATCCAGCCACTCATCCAGACTCTGCAGCACTCTCTCTGCAGTACAGGTGGGAACGGGAAGCAGCAGGCTGAGTGGTGCCCCACCCCAGCGGGAAGATGTGGCCCTTACTTAGAGCCTGGCATCAACAGCATTTTGCCAAGGCAGGTGCAGTGTAGACTGAGCACTGGGCCCAAGAGCATGGTTTTTATTTTGTGTGTTTTCATTTTGTTTTCTTTTCCCCCTTAGTTTTAGAGGACTTGGGAGTCTGGTGTACCGCATGACAGCAGCTCCTGGACCAGGGACAGTAGTGCAGCCGCAGTCTGGGAGACACATGGGGTGGTTAACGCACCCACGAGGATGCACGAGGCCCGGGTCATGGGGTGCAAGGAAGGAAGAAGGGAGACCCCTAAGGGCTGAGGAGCCGCGTGGCTCTGAAGAAGTGGGGCTGCTTTCTGCCTCTGGAAGCATCACTCTGGGAGGTGACAACCTGGTTCCCAGACTGTACAGCTCTTTCATCCCACTGCTCAGTACCTGTCCCTACCCTGGGCCAACACCCAGTGTCCAGGAGGGATCACCACAGTATCTTCCCAAGGCTGCGGAGACCGGCGGCGGCGGAGAGTGGAGAGAGAGGCCCAGGCTTCTGCTCAGCCCTCCTTTTTCCTTCTTGGCACCTATCCTCCCTTCCTATCCACGCTCTCCCCAAAGGAGGGGAGCTGCCACACCATTCCCAATCCTCCCGGACGTTCTTAGCCAGTGGCACTTTCCTAAATGAAGCCAGGGCCGTGTTTTGGTCTGATGACTCATGATTTTTAGACAGGCTGAACCAAAAGTGTTAAAAAGCGGGTCTTGGGGTCTAACTTTATCAGATACCAGCCCTCAGTGCTTCATGTTTCATGGGATTTGCTCTGGATGGAAGCTGACCTAGCCACAGTGAAACTGTGATAAGGGAAAAAGACCTGCTGGTGAGGACAGATGACTGTCCACCATGACTGTTTTGTCAGAGCCCAGGCTCAGAGGCCAGCCTGGGCTCTGCCTGTCAGCCGGATGCTCTGTCTCGGACTCATGTGCTGGGGCTCAACTCTTGTCTCTCACTGACCCTGGGCTTGGTGACTGGTGGGCTTGGCGGATGAGCTTGGCCCTGCTGTTGTCCAGGGCCTGTGGGCACTCTCTCACCGTCTTGGGTCTGCTGGATCTTGCAGGTTCACTGCCCACACCCTCTAGTAGACTGTTCCAAGGCTTTTCTTCATGGGAAACAAGGCCTGCCAAGCCTTTCCCTGGCCCACCACCAACTCTTAAGTGAGGACATTGCTGGGGGTGCTTTGCTTTGGGACGAGGCAGGCAGTAGAGGGACCTAAGGAAGCCCTGGACTAGCAGGCCCGTATTGACTTGATGGGTGACCAAGGCCAGAAACTGGGTGCGGAGGCCGTGAGGTCCCTTTAAGACTGCCAGCCATGGTTCTAGGAAAACTCTCCAGGGGGTTTTATTGCCCCGGCTCCTTCTGCCCATTTGAGGTTGCTGCTGTGGGGCTTAACACAGTACTGAAGGACAGAAACAAAGGTCCCCTTGTCCATCCAGGAAACCAGGGAGGGGGAGGGTGGAAGGAAAGACAGCTTCCGGCAGTCCTGAGGCATTCCCGGGGGCATAGATCACAGTCCAGAGGGAACTAGGCCTTTGCTGCAAGCCTTCCTGGAAAGCCCTGTTGCTCTTCCTTCTTTGGTCTGCCTCACCACCTGGACTGAAGCTGCAAAAACACAAAGTTCAGCTCACAAAGTGAGACACAAACTTGTCCCAAGGGTCTCTGGTGGCCTACCTCCTGTTTTCTCCCCAACACTGCTGGAGAAAGACCCCAAGGGAACATTAGAGCCTCAGCCTCTCACTGTGACCAAGGAGAGCTCCAGCCCTGAGCCTTCGTGCGGAGATGTCAGCCTCCTGCTCAGGTTCCCCTGCTGGTAGCGCGCCAGAGGGCCACTCTTCTAAAGGAGACGTGGAGTCTAGCTGCAATTTACAGGAGAGAAGAGAGACCCAGCTCTTTAGGGGGCTTTAGGGCTTATGGGACAAGGCCACTCTACTTACCTGGAAGGCAGTCATCATCTCAGTGGATATAGCCTCTCCCACAGGTGCTCATAGCACTCCCCAGTTCACAAAGCCTTCCCATAACTTCTGGTCCTGTTGGCTCATGACAGCTTTGGGAGGTGACTGGGCCACTGGCAGAATTTAAAGGATATGGACTTACATTAAAGCCAGATATATTTGGGTTCAAAGACCTGACCTCAGGATGCCTGGCTGGCACAGTTGGAAGAGCATGCAACTCTTGGTCTCAGGGTCATGAGTTTGAGCCCCATGTTGGGTGTAGAGACTATTTAAACAAACAAACAAACTTAAGGAAAAGAAAAAAAGACCTGACTTCACCACATAGCCATTGTAGGCCACTGGGTAAATTGCTTTTTTCCTCATACAGATATCCCATAATCCCAGCACCATTTGTCCTTCCCCCACTGCTCTGCAGTGCCACCTTTGTCATGAAGCAGATGTCCTGACCTGTGAGGGTCTATTTCTGGACTCTATTCTGGTGTGTTGCTCTATTAATCTATCCTGTGGCAAACCATATGGTCTTAGTATACCTTTCAATTACTTTTATTCCCTTTCTTCATGAGTGTCTTGGCTATTCTTGGCTGTTGCATTTCCATATGAATTTTATAAATTTTTAAAGTTTATTTATTTTGAGAGAGACAGAGACAGCACGAGTGGGGGGAGGGGCAGAGAGAGAGAGGGAGAGAGAGAGAGAGAGAGAGAGAGAATCCCAAGCAGGCTCTGTGGGGCTTGAACTCACAAACCGTGAGATCATGACCTGAGCTGAAACCAAAAGCCGGGCTTTTGACCGACTGAGCCATCCAGGTCCCCTCCATATAAATCTTATAATCAGCTTGTCAAGTTCCACCAAAAATCACCACCACCATCACCCCACTTACTGAGGTTCTGATTGAAATTATGTTAAGTCTATGGATCACTATAAGGAGACTTGATACCTTTAAAACACTGAGCCTTCCCCTTTCACAAAGATGGCGCCAAAGGCAAAGAAGGAAGCCCCTGCTCCTCCCAAAGCCAAGCCAAAGAAAAGGATTTGAAGGCCAAGAAAGCAGTGCTGAAAGGTATCCACAATCACAAAAAAAGATCCACATATCACCTACATTCCGACTGCCCAAGACACCGTGTCTCTGAAGGCAGCCCAAATATCCTCAAAAGAGGGCCCCCAGGAGAAACAAACTTGACCACTATGCCATCATCAAGTTCCCCCTGACTATGGAGTCACCCGTAAAGAAAATAGAAGGCAACGACACACTTGTGTCATTGTGAATATCAAGGCCAGCAAGCACCAGATCAAAGAGGCTGTGAAGAAGCTCTATGACATTGACATGGCCAAGGTCAACACTCTGATGAGGCCCGATGGAGAGAAGAAGGCAAATATGTTTGACTGGCTCCTGACTATGATGCTTTGGATGTTGCCAACAAAATTGGGATCATCTAAACTGAGTCCAGCTGGCTAAATCTAAATATTAATTTTTTCACCATAAAAAAAAGATTAAATAAAACATTGAGCTTCCAATCTATAAACACAATGTAATCCTCTTTTGGCTTAGGTCTTTTTAAATCTATATTTAGAGGTCTTTACACATTATTATTTTTTCCTAGCTATTTGATATATTTATACTGTTATAAATAATAGCCTTTTAAAATTTATTTTTCTGTTGTTGCTGGTATATGGAAATGCAATAGATTTTTGTGTATTGACCCTGTATTCTGTAATCTTGTTAATTAATTCTAATAATTTTTCTACATTCTTTTGGATTTTCTAAGTATACTTTCTTATCATCTGCAAATGAGGTGTCTTCCTTTCCAATCCTTATAGCTTTTATCTCTTGCCTCCATTACAATGTTGAGTAGAAGTAGTAGAGGTAGGGTTTTCCCCCCTTATATTTGCTTTATGTTTTGATTGTTCTAAATCCAGATATGTGAAGGAAAACCTTTACTAATTCACCATTGAGAATATTTGCTGGGGACGCCTGACTGGCTCAGTCTGTAGAGCATATGACTCTTGATCTCAGGGTTGTGAGTTTAAGTCCCATGCTGGGCATAGAGCTTACTTTAAAAAAAATGATATTTGATGTAGTTTTATGTAGCTATTTGTTACCATATTAAGAAAATTCCCTCTGTCCCTTTTTTGCTAAGAGGTTATTTCCCCTAATTATGAATTGATGTTGAATTTCATTAAGTTTTTTTTAAAATTTCTTTTAACGTTTATTTATCATTGAGAGACAGAGAGGCAGGCACGGAGTGTGAGCAGGGGAAGGGACAGAGAGAGGGGGAGACACAGAATCCGAAGCAGGCTCCAGGTTCTGAGCTGTCAGCACAGAGCCTGACGTGGGGCTCGAACTCACAAACTGTGAGATCATGACCTGAGCCGAAGTCAGTCACCTAACCAACTGAGCCACCCAGGTGCCCCTTATTAATTTTTTTTAGCGTCTATTAAAGTGATGATGTGATTTTTCTCCCTTATTTTTTTTTAAATGTGTATTTATTTTGAGAGAGAGAGAGGTGCATGGGCCAGAGGGGGAGGGGCAGAGGGAAGGAGAGAGAGAATCCCAAGCGGACTCTGTGTTGCCAGCACAGAGCCCAATGTGGGGCTCAATCTCATGAACTGTGAGATCATGACCTGAGCCCAAATCAAGAATTGGACACTCAAGTAACTGAGCCACCCAGGCACCCCTCCCTTATTATTTTAATGGAGGTGAATTGCTTGAATTGGTTTTCAAATCTTAAACCAACCTTGCATTCCCTAGAACAGAACCAATTTAGTCATTATCTATTAACCTTTTTACATACTGCAAGATTTGGTTGATTAATCTGTTGTTTTGGATTTTTACATTTATATTCATAAATGAGATTGGCAGGTAATTTTCCTTCTCATAAAATCCTCTTCAGGTTTTCATATCTCTGAAGGAGTTATTTTTCCTTTTCATTTCAATCTTATATATAAGTCTGTTCAAGGAAAAACATTTTGGTTTTGGTTCTATTGTACTTTATTTCCATTTCATTCATTTCTGATCTAATTTTTAAAATTTTCTTCTACTTTATTTGGGTATAATTTTCTTTTCTTCTCATGGTTTGAGATGAAAGCTTAGCTCTTGATATATATTTAAATACATTCATTTATAAATTTCCCTCTAAGCACATATTTAATTGTATTTTACAATTTTATGTGTCATGTTTCTTACTATATAGTTTCTACTTAAAAATTTTTTTCTAATTCCAATAGGCTTTTTTTCTTTCATCCAGTGATGACATAGGGGTCATTTTAGGGGTACCTGTGTGGCTCAGTTGGTTGAGTGCCCAACTCTTGATATTGACTCAGGTCATGATCCCAGGGTTGTGGGATTGAGTCCTGTGTCAAGCTCCATGATGAGCATGGAGCCTGCTTGAGATTCTTTCTCTCTCCCTCTTCCTTTGCCTCTCTCCCCTGCTCATGATCTCTCTCTCTTTAAAAAAGAGAGCAAGGAAGAAAGAAAAGCTAAAAAAACACAAAACACCAAAAACAACTAAGCCCTAAAAAAAAATGTACTTTTTAAATGTCCTACCATATGTGGAGATATGGTCATGTGACTGCCAGTTGATTCACAAGTTGGACGTGGGCAATCAGAGACTCCTCACCCTCTCCCCTGTCCTTAGAATGCACACTTGAGCCTACTATTCCAACAGTGGAAGCTGTTGCAAGGACATAGCCTTGAGAAATTAAGGTGTTGGCTGAGACAATCTGGACAGTATACATGACTAAACCCAGATAAGGCCTCTACATAAACTTTTTTTTTTTAATGTTTTATTTATTTTTGAGAGACAGAGACAGACCACGAGTCGGGTAGGGGCAGAGACAGAGGGAGACACAGAATCAGAAGCAGGTTCCAGGCTCTGAGCTGTCAGCACAGGGCCCGTTGCAGAGCCCAAACCCACGAGCAAGCTTCCACATAAACTTTAAGATTTGGCATATGGGTGCAGAAATCTACTCCTTTTGAACTGGCCTAAGACAAGTCTCATAAATAAATCTCCTTGCTTATTCAAACTGCCACTTACCAATCTGGAGTGGTCTGACTTTTTCTTCTGTCTCTCCCTGCCCTTTGTGTACTGTAGCCACACCCAGGAAGCTCCTACACTTAAAAAAAAATTTTTTTTTACATTTATTCATTTTTGAGAAACAGATAGAGACAGAGCACAAGTGGGGGAGGGGCAGAAAGAGAGGGAGACACAGAATCCGAAGCAGGCTCCAGGCTCTGAGCTGACAGCACAGAGCCCGCCGCGGGGCTCGAACCCATGGATGGTGAGATCATGACCTGAGCTGAAGTCAGACGCTCAACCGACTGAGCCACCCAGGAGCCCCCAAGAAGCTCCTAAATTTTTAATCAGTACGTGGGGTTTCAAAACATATCAGACGTTTTGTTTGTTATGGCTTTCTAGTTCAATTTCATTGTAAGCAGAAAGCATCCTCAGTATGATATCGATCCTTTGAAATTTATTGAGACTTCTTCCTTTGTGGCCCAGAATATGGTCAACTTTTGCAAATGTTCTTCTATGCATAAAAAGACAATGTAGTCAGAATTTTGGAGGACAGTATTCTGTGTATGCCCATTAGGTCAAATTTGCTAATTGTATAGTTCAAATATTACATAGCCTTAATAAATGTTAGATATCAATTCTTCTATACCCTTTACTTGTTAAAAATATTGCACTATGATTGTGCATTTTTCTGGTTATTCTTGTAATTCTACTGATTCCTACCTTTCATGTTTTGAGGCTATATTATTAGAAGCTTCCAAATTTAGAATTATTATATTTTCTTGGTTTACAGCTTTTGCCTTGAAGTCAACTCCATCTGGCGATTAGATAGCGGTGATAGTTGCATATCTTGTGAGTATACTAAAAATAAATTATTAAGTTGTACACTTTAAAAGGTCTGAGCAAACCTACTTTCTCTGATATTGATATAGCTACATCTGCTTTCTTTTGGTTAGAATCTTCTTGTTCTATAGTTTTCCATCCTTTAAACTTTTCTGTATCCTTATGTCTTACCTGTGTCTCTTATAAATAGCATATAGTTGTTTTTAAACCCAATCTAAAAATCTTTGTATCTTAACTGGAGAATTTTTTCCATTTATATTTGGAGTAATTATTGATATATTTCAGTCTAAACCTAATGCTTTTTTCCCCTTGTATTTGAGAGATGGTCGGGGGCCACAAGCGTGAGCTAGGGAGGGACAGAGGGAGGGGGAAAGGGAGAGAGAGAATCTTAAGCAGGTGCCACACCCAGTGCAGAGCTGGATGCCGGGCTTGATCTTGTGACCATGAGATCATGACTTGAGCCGAAATCACAAGTTGGCCACTCGCCCACTTGAGCCATCCAGGCATCCCTAAATCTATCACTTTATGAAGTGTTTTCTATTTGTCTCACATGCAACTATATTCATTTTTCTCTCCTTCCTTGACCTATTTTTTTAATTGATTATATATTTTTAACTTTTCAATGTTTCCCCTCTGTTGGCTTGGAAATTATGCATTCTTTTACTATTTTTTTAGTAGTTATTTAGAGGGATTACCAAATCAATCCTTGATTTTTTGAAGACTAATAGGAATTTACCTTTTTCCAGAACAACGCAAGAACCTTGGAACACTTCAACTCCTTTTATGCCTTCTTGACTTCTATGTTGTTGTTGTCATGCATTTCAATTTCACTATATTTAAAACCTCCTGACAGGGGCACCTGGGTGTCTCAGATGGTTAAGTGTCCAACTTTGGCTCAGGTCATGATCTCATGGTTTGTGAGTTCGAGCCCCATGTTGGGTTCTGTGCTGATAGCTCAGAGCCTGGAACCTGCTTCAGATTCTATGTCTCCTCTCTCTGCCCTTCCCCCCCACATGCTCTGTCTCTCTCTCAAAAGTAAACATTAAATTTTTTTTTAAGCCTCACAAGAAATTATTATTGGTATTGTTTTACAGTCAGTATCAATCTGAGTTTATCCACATATTTACCATTTTCATTGCCTTACATTCTTTTCTGCATTTTCTTTTTTTTTTTTTAATTTTTTTTCAACGTTTTTTATTTATTTTTGGGACAGAGAGAGACAGAGCATGAACGGGGAAGGGTCAGAGAGAGAGGGAGACACAGAATCGGAAACAGGCTCCAGGCTCCGAGCCATCAGCCCAGAGCCTGACGCGGGGCTCGAACTCACGGACCACGAGATCGTGACCTGGCTGAAGTCGGACGCTTAACCGACTGCGCCACCCAGGCGCCCCATCTTTTCTGCATTTTCAAGCTTCCATCTGGAATCATTTTCCTTTTGCCTGAACAACATTTTCAGTGTGGCTCACTTGGTAGCAGATTTTCTTTTTCTATTTGTCTGAAAATGTCTTTATTTCACCTTCATTGTTTCTGGATAAAACTTTTAGAACGCAAAATTCCAAACAAGTGCAAAAATAGAGAGGCCGGTGTAATGAACTTCTGTGCCCATAATTAAACTTCAATAATTATCCACATGTACTCCATTTGTTTCACTCCACCTATCCCCACCCAGTCTCAGATTATTTCAAAGCAAATATCTGATATCCTAATGTTTCATCTGTAAACTTTTCATCTGTAAATATTTACTATCACTGAAGGATAATACTCTTTTTAAAAAACCAAATAATAATAAAATTCCTTAATATCAATTATTCAGTCAGTGTTCAAATTCCTCCAATTGTTTCATATGTTTTTATTTATAATTTTCTGAATCAGAATCTCACCTTTATTCTTGAAGGATATTTTCACTGGATATAGAATTGAATTTGTCAGTTATATTCCTTCAGTGCCTTTAAGATATAATTCCATTGTCTACTGGTTTCATTGTTTCTTATGAGAATAATTTTTTTTTCTTCTTTTTTAAGGTTATGTATCTTTTTTCCCTCTGGATGCTTTTAAGATTTTCTCTTTGTCACTGGTTTTGATTGGCTTTTCTGTGATGTGACTAGGCATGGGTTTTCTTTTTATTTAACCTATTTGGGTTTCCAGGACTTCTTGCATACCTGGCTTGATGCCTCCTTCCTTTTTGGAAAGTTTTCAGCCATTAACCCTTCAAGTTTTGCTGTCTCTTCTTCTTTTTTATTTTTATTTTTAATGTTTACTTAGTTTTGAGAGAGACAGAGCACGGGCAGGGAAGAGGCAGAGAAAGCAGGAGACACAGAATCCAAAGCAGGCTCCAGGCTCTGAGCTGTCAGCACAGAGCCCTATGTGAGATTCGAACTCACAAACAGAGAGATCACTACCTGAGCTGAAGTCGGATGCTTCACTGGCTGAGCCACTCAGGCGCCCCTGTCTCTTCTTTCTTGAATTTGAATTACTCGTTGTTAGATCTTTTCATTACCCTCTTTATGAATTATTCCTCTCTTTTGTACTTTCAAAACTTTTATTTTCCTGTACTTTTTTCTAACTAATTTTTAAGGACTTATTTTCCGCTTCATGAGTTTTCTCTTTAGCTTGTCAAATGAATTGGTAAATCTATCCATGATTTCTTCTTATTATTAGATCTTTAGTTCTGAAATTTCCATTCAGTTCTTTTTTATTGTTCCCAGTCCTCCATTGAAACTCTCAATCTTCCCTTTGAACATGGTAATACGGTAAATATAGTTACTTTAAAGTCTGTGTCTTATAATTCCAATATTTGGATACCCCGTGGAGTTGTTTCTATTGTCTCTTGTTTTTGTTGATTTTCATTTATGCTCTATTGCCTGTACATGGGCCATTTTATTTGCAAAACACAGTGCAAAAAATTGTTTATAGCAATAATTTGAGGCCTAAGTTGTCTTCTTTCAGGAAGGATTACCGAAACTTGCTTCTGCCAGGCTCTTGGTTACTGACATTCTAGAATTAATATTTTCCAATTTTAAGGATTGAGATTATTTGAAACTGAGCCCTGTGAGGAGGGCCTATCTACTTCTAATTCAGCCTTATTTTTAAGGTTCAGCCTTTCAGTATATTAACCAAGAGAGGTTCATCAGGGCTCCCCATTCTGGCCACTCGTAAACTCTAATCCCTGCCCTGTGTTCAAAAAAGCCATTTGTCTTTTGGTCATCCTCTTTGGCATTGACAAATATCCCTCAGGGGAAAAGTGGGCCCAACACTAATTTATTATCTCTTCTATGCCTTCTGGCAGATTTGTTTTATATTTTCCAGTTCTCCTCAGTAGGGGGGCGGATGGGCCAAATTACAAGAAGTGAAAGCTACTTAACCTTCTGAACTTTAATTCTCAAGACGAGGACCTAGATGTGCTTGTTGGATTTAGCAACATGGGAGTCACCAGTGACCTTGACATAAGCACACTTTGTGGAATGGTAGAAATGAAAGTCAGATTGGAATAAGTTAAGAGTGAATGGGGTGAGGAGGTAGAAACAGCATTTGGGGACAATCTTTCTAGAAATGTGGCTATGCAGGAAAGAAGAAAAATGAGGTAGGAGGTGAAGAGGAATGATGTTGGTCAAACAAGCATTTTAAGAGTAAGAGATACTAGAGCATGTTTGTAAGCTGCTGGGAATGTATGATGATATATATATTTGCTATCCTCATGATAGGTATATTTTATACCCATATGACAGTGAAATTAACAAGGTGGTTTTCTATGTCTGCCTCATAGTGGTGTTTTAATTAGCCTCAGTCAAAGCCCATGAGCCCTGCCAGTCCCATGGTCCAGCTCTAGCTAGTCTTTCTTATCACATCTCTTAGTCACTTTCATTTCTTCTTTTACTCATTCCAGTACCATGCTTGGCCCTAGATTAAGCCTCCATTCACTTTTACCTGATCTGATTCTCCTGAGGTCCCTACCATTAGGGTCACCAGTTCCCAACCCCTCCTACAGGCCTTTCATATATATTATGTGCCAAGTATGAATATAAGTGTTGAGAGCTCTAAAGTGCAAATGTAAACACGCCAGTGTCTCACTTAGTAATAATATTCCTCGGCTCCCCATTTTCCTCTGGGTGAAGCCTTAATTCCTATCTGTCTTCCCAGCCTCACCCCTCTTCACTTTTGATCCTTTTCCTCAGTAGGCCACTGTGTGGGATCAAGTTGGCCTGACTGAGAAAGAGATGCTTGGGTTGGGGAAGGCAGAGGCAGTGGATGTCAGAGCTTGTCTGCCCAGCCTGAGCCAATTGTCCCAGGGCTACCCTGTGGCTGGGGAGGCTCTGTTTCCATTGGCTGAGAGTCTCTGGGGGCAGCATTTGAGCCAGGACTCCAGTTCCAGGGAGACAAAGGTAGGGGCATACATCCTGGTTGGTGAGCCAGGGCTGAGCTGTGCCAGGGCCTTTGTTTCTAACTTGGGCGAGGCTTCAGGTTTCTTTTTTCTAAGAAAGGGGGCTGAGCCACGTGGGTACTACAGGGGCCAAATTCAACAGGAAAAACAATACCCAGGGGAAAAACCTACTCCCTTAAGTCACAGTGCCGTGGTGTGCATATGTGTCAAAGTTTCCGTGTTTGTCACATGATTATATGTGCCTCTGTATATGCATTTCACATCTGTGTGTGTGTGTGTGTGTGTGTGTGTGTGTGTCCCTGCATTCCTGGGTGTGTGCCTGTCAGTGTGGTATGCTGAGAGGCGTGAGGGGAAGGTCTGTTTTGTGTCCTGTATCCGTGAATTAGTGTGTGCCTGCCTGTGCTGTGTGCCCGTGCATATCTGCATGCATATTTGTATCATGTTTCTGGGTGTATCTGATATATATTTGCATGTGTTCTAAGTCTATATGTTTATATATATTTAGCCCCCGCATTCCATGACTTCTTCCCTTTGAACTTTTCTTCTTTTTTTTTTTTTTCAACGTTTTTTATTTATTTTTGAGACAGAGAGAGACAGAGCATGAACGGGGGAGGGGCAGAGAAAGAGGGAGACACAGAATCGGAAACAGGCTCCAGGCTCCGAGCCATCAGCCCAGAGCCTGACGCGGGGCTCGAACTCACGGACCGTGAGATCGTGACCTGGCTGAAGTCGGACGCTTAACCGACTGCGCCACCCAGGCGCCCCTGAACTTTTCTTCTTGACTCTACTTTATCCACTCCCTCTTGTAGTCCTATCCTGAATCCTGTCATCAGTGAGAAGGGCTCCACCTCAGAAGTCTCAAGATCCAATGTTCCAGGTTCTGACATGCCCTGTCTTCAGTTCTTCCATGCTCTGACCCTCACCGCATGTGTCTTCCACATTATTGGGGCTACCAGCCTTTCATGGCTCTCTTTCCCCTTCAGCCTTGGCCTCCAGGTGTATCGCTTCCACTACTCTCTCCTCAGTGCCTCAGGTTAGTGTCCTAATCTCCCACTTTTACCCCACCCAGCTAATCCTCAGGACTGTAGTTGAGTCTTACTGGAGAAAAATCATATACAGTTTGGTGGATGAGTTTACCTAAATAAAGTTTACCACCTGTAACCACAGCTGGGGATTCCTCTACCTGATACAAATGGCCTTTCTTCTCCTATTTACAAGCGATTCCTTTGTTCAGTTGAAATCTTTGCCCCATTGCAAGTGCTTCAGTTGATCTCCTCACAGAAAAAAAAAAAAGAAAACCCACAAAAAACCCTGAGGTTAAGCTTCCCCCCTTTCCAGCTCCCCCCCACAACTTGTCTGCAGCTGCACCCATTCTCATCCTCTTTTTCTGTACCTTGGGTATCCTTCCTCACATCCAAGTCTAGATCCACCCAAAAGGATCTCAGTTAGAGATATCTCACATAGAGAATAAAGAATCCATCTCTATTCTCTTTTGTCAGTACTCTTTAATCAAGTGTGACAGAATCCCAACTCAACCAGCCTAAGGAGGCAAAAAAGGATCCTTTTCCAGCTCACACAACTAGGATGCCCCACATTGTATTATTTTTAGGAACACCTAGATCCAGGAGCTCATGTCATAACACCTGGATAATGTCATGATTCTGTGCCTCAGTTCCCTCATCTGTAAAATGGGATATTAATAGTCTTTACCACAGAGAGTTTGGTGAGGAAAAAAAGCCATCAGAAACCCAGAGACCACTCTTTGTGGCTCTCATCTTTTTCTCTATGCAGCTGGTTTCATTTTTTTCTCTGCAGCCTGACTTTCTTTGCTTCCCACTCATGCAGAGAAAGTGGCCACCTGCAACTCCTCAGCATATCAGCCAGTTGGAACTAGAATATTTTGATCAACCCTTAATACTTGGGAGAGAAAATCCTATCAGCTTAGCTTGGGTCGGTGTCCACCAGGGGGGCCACTTAGGTATGGTGGGAAGAGAAATACCTTGTGAAATGTGACTGCAGCAGGCCCGCTGCTGAGGGTCGCTGGAGCACCTCAGAAAGAAAGGAGAATTGTGAGTTGGCCAGACAACCCAAAAGGTGTCCATTGCATTTGGAGAATGGTGGGGAATCCTGATCTACTTTATGAGCAGGAATAATATGGGGAATGGAGCTAGAACCTTCCCCTCGATGTAAAGAAAGGCCAAGTATTCCAGGTGTATAATGCCCAGGAGTCCCTGGATGTTGGAGGAAAGTAGCCTGGGTGAGGAGATCAGCGATGTTACTTACAAAAAAGGACAACAGTGGGAAGTCCCTGTGGGGAAGTACATGAAGCTGCCGGGGCTCATCCTGGCTTGGCCCTGTTGATTCTATTTGCACAGATACTAGATCAAAGACATGCTAAAGGAAGCCTCTGGAAACCACAAGTGCTAACAAGTCTTTGGTGTAGGGAACTGGGCTCTCCAACCCTGGCCTCCCATCCAAGCCCCCAGGCTTGTGGGAAGAACCCTTTCTGTATAAATAGAGGAGGTGCTGGCCACACACTCTCTTGTGGCATTGGGTCACAGAAGCTGACTTGGCCAGCAGTGACACAGACAGGGATTCCAAGCATCAAGACAAAGTGGAAGGGCCCCCTGAGTGACTCATCCGGTTAAGCAGCCGGACTCTTGGTTTTGGTTCCGGTCATGATCTCGAGGTTCATGGGTTCAGGGCTTGCGTTGGGCCTGCGTTGGTCCTGTGTGGGGCCCCACACTGGGCTCTGTGCTGACAGTGCTGAGCATGCCTGGGATTCTCTCTCTCTCCCTCTCTCTGTGCCTCTTGCATGCATGCAAGCTCTCTCTCTAAAGAAATAAACTTTAGGGGCGACTGGGTGGCTCAGTTGGTTGGGCGTCCGACTTCGGCTCAGGTCATAATCTCACGGTTCAGGAGTTTGGGAGTTCGAGCCCCACGTGCAGTTCCATGCTGATAGCTCAGAGCCTCGGATTCTGTGTTTCCCGAGCTCTCTGCCCCTCCCCCGCTGGTGTGTGCACTCTCTCTCTCTCTCTCTCAAAAATAAATAAACATTAAAATAAATAAACTAAAAAATTTTTTTAAAAAGACAAAGTGGAATATTATGGGCAACCAGCTATTCACCACCTGGTGGCACATGAGTGGGAACAAACCGATCTGTGACAGCACCATCTCATGAAAGAGGGAAAGAATCCCTCCCTCCAAAACAAGCCAGTTTTTTAAATTAATTAATTAAAATTTTAAGGGTATATTTTTTAATTTTTAACTTTTTTGTACTTTAGAAAGGGGGAGGGTAAGTGGGCTGACAGAGAAAGAGAGGGTCTCTACACCCAGTGTGGAGCCCAATCCCACGACCCTGGGATCACGACCTGTGCTGAAATCAAGAGCTGGAGGCTCAACCGACTGAGCCGCCCAGATGCCCCCAACAAGTTTTAGACCTCATTTTGACCTTCAGCATTACTTTTCTTACTGCGTTAAGAAACACAAAGAAGGGCTTTTACTTCATAGTATATAATAGTAACTGCAAACTCATTCAGTGTTTAGTATATGCCAGGCAATCCTCTCTAAGTGTTTTATAAATATTAACTTATTTAGTTCTTGTAACCTTTGTTTTAATGTTTATTTTTGAGACAGAGAGAGACAGAGCATGAGTGTGGGAGGGGCAGAGAGAGAGGGAGACACAGAATCTGAAGCAGGCTCCAGGCTCTGAGCTGTCACCATAGAGCCACATGCGGGGCTCAAACTCATGACCATGACATGAGCTGAAGTCAGACACTTAACTGACTGAGCCACCCAGGTGCCCCTAATTCTCATAACCTTTGAGGTAGGTACTATCTTTATCCTTATTTTACAGATGAAGAGACAAGGCACAGAGAAGTTAAGTAACTTGCCTAAAGTCACATAGCTGGTAAGTGGCAGAGCTGGGATTCCAGCCCAGGCAGTCTGGGCTCTTAACTACTCTCAACACTGCTGCTCTCATTCTAATGGTGTGTATTGCTTAGGCTCTGCAAGCAAGAAGCCTCCCACAAGCTACCTCAAGCAAAGGTGGAGTTATTCAAGGATAGAAGTTGGCTAAAAGAAAGAGATGGAAGCTTAGCCATCTAAATACAGGCACTATGGTGCAGGCCTTTTAGAATCTGGAAATGGAGTTTCTCTAGGGCTCAGAGGTCTCTTCAGCATCCTCAGCAGCAAGGTGGGGTTCAAGGCTCACTGCTCCAGAGTTCCTTCATTAACACCGCTCAACATATTTCAGGTGTGTGCTCCAGGCTCACCGTATATACTCACTGGTGTTCCTTCCCTCAGCTGAATATCTTTTTTCTCTCTCAGCTAAAGCTGCCTCACACTTCTTTCTTCCTCATCTCATGGTTCCCCCTCCCTTAGAACCTTTCAACAGATCTCTCTATATTTTCAAGGTCATAATGCTGAGACAGAGAGAAAAACTGCCTGGCTCAACTCATCTTTTTTGAGCCAGTTTAAGTCATAGGATGCCAGTCAGGCTATGGTAAATCTGCTCTTGGGTATGGTATCTACTTCTAGTCCTATCATTTCAGACAGAGGTGGAGATTGGAGTCACGTGCTATAAAATCTGGTTGCCTATGTTTGCCCTTTTAGGTGGTGCTGTGGGTGAGGCTGTTTCCTTAGAATGTGCCTCCATGATAGGCATGCGTAGCTCGGGTCCTGTCCAAGCATCATGTCATCAGGCTAGAACTACTCTCTTTGCCCCAAGTCAGTCCCATTTCCTTTCCTGCCTAGGAAGGCACCTTTCCCCTTATGCTTCTCTCTAGTCCTATAAGCCTGGACTTGGCTGGCCCACTGAGGACAGCATCTGCAGCCACTGATTTGGACGTTGGTCAGAGAAGGGAGGGAAGGGGCAGAAATCAGCATGAGTTCTTACAAGCTGGGACTCACTCACTGTGAGATCTGGGTAGATCCCTTCAGTTCCTCCTCTCCACTTCCTTGTCTGTGTGATGGGACTCTTCAGTGCCTCTTACCAGCCTCACAGACCAGACCCTGCGGATATGGTTGGCTGTCATACCACTAGCTCCACACAACAGTCATTCCACTAGCTCCATCTCTTCTTTCTTGCTGGATGATCTGTGATTGTATTTGGATGCTCAGGAAATGCTCAGTTTGAGAACGGACATATGTTGCCACCTTGGCCAATGTATCAGCTGAAGGGGGAAGGGTTTCTGGAAAAGATTTTTGTCCCTGATAAAAATGAATCCATGCAGAAAAACTGCCCTTTTATTTTTTATTTGAGAGAGAGAGAGAGAGAGAATGCAGAGCAGGGGAGGGGGACAGGGGAAGAGAGAGAATCTTAAGCAGGATCCATGCTCAAGGCAGAGACCAATGCAAGGTTCGATCCCACTACCCTAGGATCATGACTTGAGCTGAAATCAAGAGCCAGAGGCTCAACCAACTGAGCCACCCATGCACCCCTGAGGAACTGCCCTTTTCACTCTAGAGCCAGGGCCACATTGCAATCTCTGAAGGGAACAGGCTTGCTTTTTGGGAGTTACAGGAAAGCACATTTTACTCCAAGTTGGAACAGGTGGCTTCAATACCTTCAATCAAGTAGGTATACAAGAAGAAGAAGAAGAAGAAGAAGAAGAAGAGGAGGAAGAGGAGGAGGAGGAGGAGGAGGAGGAGGAGGAGGAAGAAGAAGGTGGTTCTTCATTATGGATGATGTGGAGAATTGCTGCTCTGGAGGAGGTGGGAATTAAAAAGGTGAAGGTTGAGCTAGAAGACTTGTAAGTCATGTCCTGCCTCACACAGGTAGAATTGTATGATAATTTTTCTCTAGACTTTGCCTTATTACCATGTCAGATCAAATTGATCTAGTTTAATAGGAAGAACAAATCTTTCACCCCATTTTGGCACTCAAATATTGATCTTGTTTTCTATTTCATTTGCCCATTGGAATGAGGATCTCTCTCCCCTATACCTCTCCTCCTTAAAAACAAGTTGAACATCTCGAGATCAGTTCAATGGCAGCTATTCTGTGGTCAGCCTGCCCTCTGCTGGATTACGGGGATTGACTTTGGAGACAAGGACTTTTGGGAAGAGCTAGCTTTCTGGAAAGGGGACATGATCAGTAGACTGGGATTTCCCTTGGTGGTACCCTAGGCCATATGTTCACCAGAAATCAGGTCTAGGAGGCTGTAAACTAGGCCTTGAGGGGAATATGGGAAGCTTTCTGTTGAATACAACTGCCCAGCTGCCTGGTTTAGAGGTTAGAAGTTGTCTGTGTTGTGAAAATTTCCTGGACAAATTGATCTTTAGTAACTGTTAAAGTTTATAATTTTGCTAATAAGAGATCAGCAAGATTTTAAATCTTATGCTTTGGGGGTGAAAAGAATATGGAAATTGATGGGTTATACACTTGGGTTATAGGAGACTTACGTAAACAGCTAGTTTGGGAGGAAAAACCTTCCTAGCTGGTACAGATTACAGTTTTATGATACAGTAATGAAAATGCCAATTTCAAATCTGTTATTATAGAGGAGACGTGGATGAAGAGCATGTGTGATGCGAGGGATGTTGACTGTTAATCAGAGATTAAAAATCCAACACACTTCTTAGTGTAAAGGATGTAAAAGGTGTAAAGGATGAGGCTGCTAACTGTAATAAAATTTCATTTCTTAAGAAACGTGTCTGGTGACCTGATGTTGTGGGTGCATAAACCACACACAGCCACAAATAAGTTCTGACTTGAAACAGGCCTCTTGGCACCAGGGATTTAAGCAGTAAGCGGTACAGAAAGAATACAGTTTATGTGCACCCTCTCACCCCTCACTGCCCCACACGTCTCTTTTTTCTTTGGTTTTGAAGCAATTTTTATTTCTCTGAAATTAGAATTATCAGAGATTGAATTTTTCCATATAAGTCAATTTTTCAGATAACTGATATTTGCACTTTTAACTACTGTAACTTTTCATCTTGAAATTCAAAAAAATTTTTTTCATGCTTATGAAAAATTTTAATGATGCAGAAGAATGAAGAGAATAAAATATTAGTCCAAATCCTATCACCTAGATGATGGATGATGTTAACTCTCACTTCAAAGAGCCTTTACATATATATATATATATATATATATATATATATATAATAGGAGATTAGACAGATACATAGATAGGTAGGACAGGTTCACAACACTTTTTCTGAAAATACTGAGGCTAGACATATTTTGGAATTTAGAATTTTTTATATTTTGGAAAGATAATATGGTTTATATGCTGTATATCTTATAATATCTCTCAGCAGGATCTAGGCAGTACTCCATAATTAAATGTTAACATTTCTGCATATGAATATTCACACTAAGAGACGTTTAAAAAACTGCAAGTAGCCTTATTTAAATTCAGGACACACTGTGCTGCCAAGTGACTTATAAAACACCTTTAATTTTCACAACTTTTTAGATTTCAGAATTTTAGGAAGGAATTGTGGACCTGTGTTGTCATAAAAATGGGATCATTATAATACATGCTATTTTTCTAGAGGAAAAAGAACTAACTTAATTGTACCTGTAATTGACTGAATAAAAAGAAACAGAAGTGAAACCAAAGGAATTGCCTCACTTTACATAAATGTTTCTTTTTTAAAATAAGTATTATTTTCTAGAATATCTTTCTAAGGTTAAAAAAGGAGTAAGAAAAATAATAAGAGATTGGAGTCATGTTGGAATTATTTGTGATGGAGATCTTCCCTACATCTTCTTAAGTACTATTAGGCTCAAGGCCCTCCACATATTTGGTAACATTCCCTTTGGTATCCTGAAATTCATAGATAATATCATCTACTCATATAGATAATGAAAAAATATAATGCCTCATACACAGGAAAATTTTGTTATAAAATATAGTGGTACGTATTTCAATATTTAAATCGTTGGCCATTACTACTAAAGACATAATGAAGCAATGAGATGCTTGCATGTGTATTTAATGAACAAGTTTGGATTTAATAGGAGTCACAAGAAGAGAAGCCATACCATTTAAAATGAAAGCAGGGGCGCCTGGGTGGCTTAGTCCGTTAAGCGTCCGACTTCAGCTCAGGTCACGATCTCTCAGTTTGTGAGTTCGAGCCCCGCGTCGGGCTCTGGGCTGATGGCTCAGAGCCTGGAGCCTGCTTCCGATTCTGTGTCTCCCTCTCTCTCTGCCCCTCCCCCGTTCATGCTCTGTCTCTCTCTGTCCCAAAAATAAATAAACGTAAAAAATAAAATAAAATGAAAGCAGAAGTGTGGTGGACACTAGATTAAAACATGTGGTTAAGTAATTATAGAGAAGACTTATTTGTATAATTGAAATAGGGAAGTAACCTTAGTTGAATTAAAAACGACATGGCAAGTATTAGGTGAAGAAAATGAGTATTCTATTGTTGAAAATGAGCTGGCTCTCTTCTTTTTTTTTTTTTTTTAATTTTTTAATGTTTATTTATTTTTGAGACGGAGAGAGACACAGCATGATCAGGGAAGGGGCAGAGAGAGAGAGGAAGACACAGAATCTGAAACAGGCTCCAGGCTCTGAGCTGTTAGCACAGAGCCCCACGCGGGGCT
This sequence comes from Panthera uncia, assembly GCF_023721935.1. Lineage (NCBI taxonomy): Eukaryota > Metazoa > Chordata > Mammalia > Carnivora > Felidae > Panthera > Panthera uncia. The sequence goes on along the minus strand of NC_064807.1, from coordinate 53,966,900 downwards.
CGAACTCAGGAACCGTGAGATCATGACCTGAGCCGAAGTCAGACGCCCAACCGACTGAGCCACCCAGGCGCCCCAAGCTGGCTCTTTTCAAGGAAGATTTTGTAATAATCTATGTTGTGTCATGGGATGGAATAGTGAAAGAATCTCAGAAATCATACACACCTCTCTAGCTATCTCACCCCATGTTGGGGCAAATATTTAGATTGTAAGACGTTTGGGATCTTGAAGACCAGGTCCTCGAAGAGTTGATGGGAAACAGAGAAAGATTTGGGGGGGGGGGGGGGGGGGGGGGGTTTTTAAGTGACAAGGGAGAAACTGTGTGCAGACCTTTGGGGAAGGTATAAGACTGAAAGTCAACAGGAAATCTCCAAATAAATCACTTCAATGTGTAATTTTCACAACATAGACTTATCATTTTCCTGCAAATATTTTTTAATTTACATAAATGGCAACAAAATATTTAAAAAAAACCAGCCTTTATGAATTTCATTGATATCCATACATTTCATTTGCCTCTATTAATTTAATAATGTATATCGTCTGAAGTCTGTAAAAAGGAGTCTCAAATCTCCTTAAACATTTGCATTTGGTTTCATTGTTTTTCCAGTAACCTACCACTGCAGTGAAACTCTTTTCAACTAAATACTTAGTTGGAAATACTGTAAATAGTTTAGCTCTTCCCAAGAAGTGGGTATACAAATCCCAACCGTCTCCCAAACTTTCCATAATTAGACTGATTAAACTGTTTTAGCTTCAAAGTGTTATTATTCTTTTAAATCTATGTTTATTTCTTCTCAATTAACTCTTCCTGCAAATGTTGGCTAGTTTCGATTGTATTCTAAAACACCTCCCAGTCAGGTATTGCAAATTCTATTTTGAAACCTAGTCAACTAATTTCCCTCAAAAGAAAGAAAATTTCCAAACCGGTTCTTCTAAGTAGCTATCCCCCAGGGAGGAGAGAGGATAAATCTTTTTTTTTTCTTAACGTTTTTATTTATTTTTGAGACAGAGAGAGACACAGCATGAACGGGGGAGGATCAGAGAGAGAGGGAGACACAGAACCGGAAGCAGGCTCCAGGCTCTGAGCTCTGAGCCATCAGCCCAGAGCCCGACGCGGGGCTTGAACTCGCGGACCGCGATCTGAGCTGAAGTCGGACGCTTAACCGACTGAGCCACCCAGGCGCCCCGGGCTAAATCTTTTCTTAGCAAGCGTGCAGACACACACGCCTAACATTCGCTTGAAGCTCCGCCCCTCACGCACTCAACGCCCCTCTGTCGCGCATGCCGTCCCCGGAGCGGACGTCGGACGTCGAGCGGAAGTGGTGTAAGGCGGCCGCCGGAGGTTTCGTTGGTGTGTTGCGCGACTGGGTCTAAGAGTGGAGTGGCCTGTGCGCCCGTGAAGATAACGCTATGTCGATCGAAATCGAGTCCTCGGAGTGAGTCCTGCGGTGGCGGAAGTTGGCGAAGTGGCGGGGGCCGGGAGGTGAAGGGTGTGGGGTGTAAGATGCTCAGGGAGAGGCTTCTGAGAGCCTAGGGAGTGGAGGGACATTTCCTGGCCCACAAAGATGCTTCTTGGATCTGGCTACCTTGGAGGCGGGCCCACAAGAAAGTGGCGGATGAGAAGTCTAAAGCCCCATGGGATACTGCACGGGGCTAGGAGGAAGGATAGGCCTTGAAGATCTGAGTTCTAGCCTTCGCCGACTCTTGGCGCGCGCTGTGGCTGATCAAATTGCCCATCCGTTCTGGACTCCAGTCTAACTACCTGCACAAGGGAGCTTGGATTCTAAGCCTTCCTTCTCTCCCGCACCTCCTTAAACAGTATGATTCGTTTCCTCTGTGCTTACATGTCCCCTCAGCTTTGCTCCGCCCAGCACTTACCCAGTATTGTCACTGTTTCTCTAGCCACCCTACTAACCTGTGTAGGCGCCTAGGAGCTCCTTTCCCTTTTAGTCCCACAGCTTAACACACCGTAGAGGCTCAATTACTGCCTTTGGAATGAATGAGCTATTAACTGTTTTATCAGACGCTATCTGGCGCTGAGTTTTGGTTAGTCGGTGAGTTCTCTGTAGCGACCAAGAGAGAGAATCTGAAGATTGGGGCAGAAGAATGATCGACTTGGAGGGGAAGGGAGCTAATGAGTGACTGAAGAAGGTCTTCAGTGAACTTCTTCAGGACTCCACCTTCTACTTTGCCCTTGCCGACACTTACTAATTAAACCAGCAGACATAACATTTGTGTCCTTAGCCTAAGAAAGGGAGAGGGCTTGTTCTGAAGATCTGCCACGGGAGGAAGGGAGGTTTATTCATTCAACAAATACTGAAGTCTACTATGTACTATTCTAGACCCTGGGAATACACTGAACAAAACACAAACATCCTTGCCTTTAAAGAATGTACATAGTGATAGGGAAGGCAGACAACAGACAAAAACAATAAGTAAAATATGAGACTTAACAGATAGTAATAAGTGTTGTGGAGACAAAGCAAAGAATAGTGATAGTGCTGGTAACTAAGACAACTACTAAGTCAGGGCAGGAGTTGGAAAGGGTTCCCTGCTTTGGGGTCTAAGTAAATAGTATACACTGACCATTCTCCCATCCTTGGGTTGCTGCATGTTTTATTATTATTATTTTCTTAATTAAAAAATTTTTTTAATGTTTATTTTTGAGAAAGAGCATGAGTGGGGCAGGGGCAGAGAGGGAGGGAAACAGAATCCGAATCAGGATCCAGGCTCTGAGTTTTCAGCACAGAGCTGGATGTGGGGCTCTAACCTGTGAACTGCAAGATGGTGACCTGAGCCGAAGTCAGACCCTTAACCGCTTGAGCCACCCAGGTGCCCCCCCCTTTTTTAATTAAGATTTTAGTTTTAGGTAACCTCTACACCCAGTGTGTGGTTAGAACCCACAACCCTGAGATCAAGAGTCGTACACTCTACTGACTGAGCCAGCCAGATGCCCCTACCATGTTTTTATTATCAATAATAGCTACTATTCAGTATTTTCTGTGCTAGTTGCACTGTAAACAGTATAGTCAACCCTTTCACTAGCCCTACAGGGTAGGTATATTTATTAACAGATGAGGAAACAGGCACAGAGATGTTAACTGACTTGCTCAAGGTCACAGTAACTGACAGAACTCTGATTCAAATCCCAGCCTATTGCCAAAGGTTTTACGTCTTTATGTATTACAGTTGGCCCTTAAATAACGTGGGTTTCAACTGCACAGGTCTACTTATCTGAGGATTTTTTATAGTACGGTACTGTAAGTGTATTTTCTCTTCCTTAGGATTTTCTTTGTAACATTTTCAATCAATAAGGCTGGTCAACAGCAGGCTATTAACAGTTAAGTTTTGGGGGAATTGAAAGTTAAACACAGATTTTTGACCGTACAGGGGTCAGTGCCCCTAACCCCTATGTTGTCCAAGAGTCAGTTGTACATTGTGTCTGAAGAAAGTAAATTTGATTTGAGGTATGTCACACAATAGATCTTTACAGGGAGCATGTCTTATTTGGGAGTGCAAATGGAAGTGTGCTAAGGAGGATAGTAGGTACTAGAATAGCAGTGATCTAAACCTCAGTATCTCTTAAGGGGTCATGAGAGAAAAGACTACTACAAGTAGCAGTAATCAGTTTCCTTCTGGAGGAATTTTTAAGAAGAGAGTGTTTGCTTTCCTGTCAGGGATATGTGCTCAAGAGCCACACTGTCAGATTGAACCTTCATTTTTCCATTTATCTCTTTACTTGGTCAAATCCTCATCTATAAAATGGATATACTGGTAATACCTACCTCATAGGCCTGTTTTGAGGAGTAAATGAATCAATGTCTAAAATGCTTGGGACAAAATACATAATAAACATTGGTCATTGTTTTATGTTTATTATTTCTACCTGATAGAGGGAATTGACTAAATTCCAGTCTGAAATCCCTTCCAACTGGGACAGTCTGACCTACTGTATTCTCACTGTCCAGTAGAAATACAGTGTGAGGCACATGTGCTTTTAAAGAAAGAAGGGAAACAGTGTATCACAGCATTGTACAGTGAAGTTTTATAGTCTGTATGAACAGATCTTTCACCAGATTCCTTATTATTAAGTCCAAGAGCAAGAAGTTTTAACTATAAATAACTATATTTAACTATAAATGACTTCTAAGTTTTCTGTCACATGTTGAAAGTGGTTGCTTATTCTCTCAATATTTGGAAATTGCCTGGCTCCTCTTTTACTTGTGAAAGTGAATCCACAATGTTTTTTTTTTTTTTTTTTACATGTCTTAAAAATTTGGTAATAAAGGTGGTGGGTAGGTGTTACTTTGTTTTGCTTTTACATACAGTATATAGTTCTTCTCATTTGTGTTCAAATCCCTAGTGAGAAAATCTCCAATTCATATTTTTTGGTTGTCATTAAAAAAAAAGTAGACCAAATCATCCTACAAGCATTTAGAGTATGTTGTGTCAATGACTGGACTGGGTTTAAATAGTTCACAAAAGTGTACAATATAATCATACAAATTAATAAGAAACTTGGCATAATAAAAAGATCTTGGGTCTTGGAAGGAAGCGTCACCTTGGTACCTTTCTAGCTGACTGTGAGACCCTGGACAAATTATTTCCCCTTTCCAAAACCTAGTTCTTGGATTTCTGGGGTGAAGGTGGGACTGGGTGATCCTCAAGGTCTCTTGTAACTTAGATTCTGTGATTTTGGGAAAGTTATATTTACATGATAAAGAAGTGGGAAGTAACTAGTGAAAGGAGGATGGTTGAATAGAAGACATAAGCTGGGGTGGTCTTTACTGTGTGGCCTCTTTGGTGAGTGAGGATTCCTGAGCTAGGTGACTTGCTTTCTTTTTCCAGTGTGATCCGTCTTATCATGCAGTACCTGAAGGAGAACAGTTTACATCGGGCGTTAGCCACGTTACAGGAAGAGACTACGGTGTCTCTGAATACCGTGGACAGCATTGAGAGTTTTGTGGCTGACATTAATAGTGGCCATTGGGATACTGTTTTACAGGCCATACAATCTCTGAAATTGCCAGACAAAACCCTCATTGACCTCTATGAACAGGTAAGAGGGGAGGTGATGCCAGTCCCCTTGAATTGGTTTTTTGTGGGCCCCCTCACTGGGAAGCATTATGAAGCACTGTGGGACTGTAACAGCCCTTAAAACTAACACTGTCAAGGCTTGAGTGCTACTTTGTATTTTTTTCCTCTTTTTTTTAAAAGCCAAGATTATACTAAATTAAAATTATTTTTTTTATGTTTATTTATTTATTTTGAGAGAGAGACAGACTGTGCGTGTATGTGTGTGCATGTGCGAGTGGGGTAGGAGCAGAGGGAGAGAGAGAATCCCAAGCAGGCTCCATGCTGTCAGTGCAAAGCTGGATGCAGGGCTTAATCTCAGGAACTACGAGATCATGACCTGAGCTGAGATCAAGAGTCGTGCTTAACCAACTGAACCACCCAAGTGTTCCTAAATTTATTTTTTAAGTGATCATTAAGTGAACTGTTTTGACACCAACTAGTGTATATTACAATTTAGTTCTGGCACTAACCACCCAGAGTTAGCATACACCCTGCAAGTTAAAGGCTCAGTCTTCTGCAAGATTGCCCTTACTTTAGACACAAGCTGTACTTTTTTGGGGTCTCAGGCCACCCACACTCTTGACCAGCTGGCTGCATATCTGGGGGTCCCTGTGACCCCTTCAGAATTAATGATTCACTAGAATGAGTCCCAGAACTCAGGGAAGTGCTACATTTATGATTATAGTTTTATTATCAAGGATACAGATCAGGACCAGCCAAATGAAGACACATAAAAGAGATCTGGAAGGGTCCTGAATGCTCTCTATGCCTTCTAATGCTCTCTCCCTGTGGAATCAGAGTGTGTCTCTCACCTGGTTTATTAATGTATTCACCAACCAGGAAGCTCTTTTGGGGTTTTTATTGAAATTTCTTTCAACCTTTAGCTCCCCAGCATTCCTTGGAGGTTGGGCTGGCTCAAAGCCTCAATCTTCTGATCACCAGGTTGGTCTTTTGGGCAATCAGCCCTTTCCATGAGCTGTCATCTTAGCATAAACTCAGGTGTGATGCAAGGAGTTCGTTAATAATGAAGATATTCCTATCACTGGGGAAATTCCCAGGTTTTTAGAAGCTCCGTGCCAGAAAATCGGGACAAAGATCATACAAATTAGTTATTATACATTTGTATGGTAACAGAATGGGCTTTCTGGAAATAAGAATATAGTGTTGTTTGAAATAAAAATAGGATAGTTGGTTTGTGTTTATTTATAGTCCACATGAGTTCAGTAATTCCTCAAAGAAAATTTAGCTAACTGGAGAAAGGTTTCTCTGGAGCCCATGGATATATTCTTATCTTTAGCTTTCTTCAGCTTCTATATTCGGAACAAGAAGCCTGAGAGGAGTGGAAATGGGTGGATAAAAATGAAGGATGGAAGTTGAAAGATTGAAGTTACTATTTATGTATGTATGTATGTTAAATTTTTCTGTAGAGATCAAGTGGAAGTGGGGGAGGGACAGAGAGAGAGGGAGACAGAATCTGAAGCAGGCTCTAGGCTCTGAGCTGTCAGCACAGCTGACATGGGACTTGAACTCACGAACTGTAAGTCAGAGGCTTAACAGAGCAATCCAGGTGCCCTGAAGTTACTACTTATAATTGCTTCAGTTGTCCATCTGAAAATGCTAGTGAAAGAGGAAGGAACATTTCCTAATACTGGAAATCATGTTAGGAGGCCATTTCTGAACCAGAAATTGTACTGAAAAAGAAACAGTACTAAGAGAATGCGATAAAACAGACATTTTCTTTTAATTTTGTCCAGGTTGTTCTGGAATTGATAGAGTTGCGTGAATTGGGGGCTGCAAGGTCACTCCTGAGACAGACTGATCCCATGATCATGTTAAAACAAACACAGCCAGAGCGGTATATTCATTTGGAGAACCTCTTGGCCAGGTCTTATTTTGATCCTCGTGAGGTATGACTAGAAACTCTTTTTAACATTAGAAACAATGTAATGTTTTTTATCATTTTATTGGGTGCTGTTTGTGATTTTGATTCAGTTTTTGAAAATGATACTTTTCTGTTTATATATGTTGGTTGAAATTTACATGTATTAAAGAGAATAATCTTGTTCAGTTTTCTGAGTATTTGAAGGTCTTCCCTCCCCTACACACCCCATTTTAGACGGTTTTATGTTGATAAGTAAAGAAGCAGAAGATTTATTCCTATATAATTTCCACATTAGCCCAAGTACTTATTTGACTCTGAAGTGCTGCCTGACTGCTAGTATATTCACTATGTGTTTGTGTCCCTTGGCCCAACAAGGGCAGTTTTCTCTCAACTCTTGTAGTTCTTAGAAAGCTCGTGCTTTTGTCTTAGCCAGTTATGCTTACTTGTAGAGCATGGTGACTCATATTCTTTTCTTTTTCCCAAACTTCATTATATGTATAGTTTCATTGTTTCTCACTCAGCCTTATACTAGTCTAGGAGGAAAAAAAATTTAATAGGTACTAGATAATGGGGAGTTAGGGTAAACACACAGAAACCATGAGGATAAAGGAAAGAAATTTAGATTACCATCACAGGATTCAGCTTAGAGGTGGTGAAGGACTTCTGGGCTGGGAGTCGTAAATTACCAAAGAATTACTAAAAGAATCCTCAGCTCTGCAGATTTTTCAAAAAAGTGGAAAAACAATGCTGGGTTTGATGTGGTTTACTTGGACTCTTCTTGGAAATAATGGTGTGGATTGGCTGACCTCAATTCTCTCTCAGCTCATACTTTTGAAATGCAAGTGGAGAGAACTGGGAAGTCATCTTAACTAATTAATATAATTAATCCCTTCTTAAACTAGGTTGTTCTTATCTTTTTTTTTTTTTTTTTTTTTTTTTTTTTTTTAGTGTTTCTGCTTGGTTATTACTGTTGTCTTTAAATAAGCACACTCATATCCTGTGGCCGCTTCTTAGAAATAATACTACTCCCTCTCCTTTTTCAGGCATACCCAGATGGAAGTAGCAAAGAGAAGAGAAGAGCAGCAATTGCCCAGGCCTTAGCTGGGGAGGTCAGTGTGGTGCCTCCATCTCGTCTCATGGCATTGCTGGGACAGGTAATTCAGAGTCTATGGAACTGAAATTACCCTGAATTCCTGGTACTGGTTCTTCATATAAAGTGTATGTGCAAGCTAAAGAAGTCGGACATCCTAAGAACTGGGGACTAGCGGTAGAGCTGCTTGTACCAACAGCTATGCCATCATGCCAGCCTCCTCTTTTCTGGGAGAAGCAGTAGAGATTACTTTGGAGCATAAACTCTAACATCAGTTAGAATTAGGGTGACCATAGAATTTATCATTCCATTTGGGATAGTCACTGATCATCGTGCCAGGACACTGTCAAAGGCAAATTGGAACAAATGTTTATTCTGGTTAGAATCTGAGCTTTCTCACTTACCAGCTAATGTGGTTTTTGGCACATTACCTAACTTTTCAGGACTTTTTTTTTTTTTTTTTTTAAGTGATCTCTGCACCCACCGTGGGGGGCTCAAACATACAACTCCCGAGATCAAGAATTGCGTGCTCCACTGACTGAGCCAGCCAGATGCCTCTCTAACTTTTCTGATTCCATTTACTCATCATGGTATTGTAGTAAGGATTAAATGAGATGATGCATTTAAAGCATTTCCTGTATTGTCTGGCACCTTGTAAACTTTTTTTTTTAACTTTGTTTATTTTTAAAACATTTTTTTTTAATGTTTATTTATTTTTGAGACAGAGAGAGACAGAGCATGAATGGGGGAGGGTCAGAGAGAGAGGGAGACACAGAATCTGAAACAGGCTCCAGGCTCTGAGCTGTCAGCACAGAGCCCGATGTGGGGCTTGAACTCACGGACCGCGAGATCATGACCTGAGCCGAAATCGGATGCTTAACCAACTGAGCCACCCAAGCACCCCTTTAACTTTGTTTATTTTGAAAAGAAAGAGGGAGGGAGAGCGTGCATATGGAAGGGGCAGAGAGGGAGAGAGAATCCCAAGCAGGCTCTACACCGTCAGTGTAGAGCCCGATGCGGTGCCTGAACTCACAAACTGTGAGATCATGACCTGAGCTGAAGTTGGACACTTAACCGAACTAAGCCACAAAGGTACCCCTGCCTGGCACCTTGTTTTACAGTCAGTGAATGGGAGCTGCTGCTGGTGATTTTTTTTTTTTTCTTTTTTAGTAGTAATATTACTAGCATTGTTGTTACTGAAAGCTACCTAGAGTAAGAGATGTTTATAAATAGCACAAGATGCAAGTGATTAATAATGATATAAATAGCCTCTTTGCAATAAATCTGGGGCACGTTTGAATGAGGGGAAAAGGTCAGATCAGATTCTTCTCCTGTTTTATACAGTATAATTTCAGATAGATTGAAAGTTATATCAGAAAATAGAAAAACCAGGGGCGCCTGGGTGGCTCAGTCACTTAAGCATCCGACTTCAGCTCAGGTCATGATCTCACGGTTCATGAGTTTGAGCCCCGCATCGGGCTCTGTGCTGACAGCTCAGAGCCTGGAGCCTGCTTCAGATTCTGTGTCTCCCTCTCTCTCTGCCCCTCCCCTGCTCGCACTCTCTGTCTCTCTCTCAAAAATAAAATAAACATTAAAAAATTGAAAAAAAGAAAAAGAAAATAGAAAAACCAGAAAATAATGTATCAAACTTTTTGATAGGGAAGGACTTCCTATATTTAGGGAGTAGGCACCAAGGGAAAGATAAACAAATTTAATGACTTAAGAGTTTAACTTAAGATAGAAATCTCTAAAGCTATAATCAAAACTAGATTGGGAGAACATTCTTTTTGGCAACTGTAAACAGATACCTGGATCACATCAAAAGCTCACAAATTGATAGGAAAAGTAGTATAAATACAACAGGTAAGAGGGAAGAGAACATGAGTAAACAGTAAACACAAAGAGGAAATTGGGAGTCAAAATGAGAGTTGGCAAATGATACAGCCTAGGACTGTCTCCAAAATCCATGATTTTCCCACTTCCCATATTCAGTCATAAACACTGTTGAAGTTGCAACTTTTTGGGAAAACAGTTTGTCAGTGTGTAGCAAGAGGCTTAACCATTCATATTCTTTTTTCGATTCAATAATTCCTCTTCGAGGAATCTATTCTAAGTGAGTATTATCCCCCAAATAGAAAAGGCCTTATTGTTCAAAAGTGTCGTTGTGGCATTATTATTTTTTTTTAAGTTTATTTATTTTGAGAGAGAGAGAGAGAGAGAAAACACACGTGGGGGAGGGACAGAGAGAGGGTGAGAGAGAGAATCCCAAGCAGGTTCCTCACTGTCAGCACAAAGCCCGATGTGGGGCTCAAACTCATGGACTGTGAGATCATGACCTGAGCTGAAGTCAGGTGTTTAACCGACTGAGCCACCCAGGCGCCCTTATGGCAGTATTATTTAGCTGTGTGAAAAACTAGTAGCAGTTGACTGTCCATTAATATATTAATTAAACTGTTAAACATTCACCAGAAAGGGTGTATTTGACAGCCATAAATGATAGGTATGTCATTGCATGATCTGATAGGTAAAAATAGAAGAAAATAACATTTTATATAGGATATAATTACAGTATAATTATGTTAATTAAACACATGTAAAGTGGGAAACACTAGAAGGTATACATAAAATGCTAACTAATGGTGGCTGTATTTGGATGTTGGAACTATGGGAGATTTTTGTTTTCCAAATTTTGTTTATGTTGAGTTGGGGCACCTGGGTGGCTCAGTTGGTTAAGGCATCCAACTCTTGGTTTTGGCTCAGGTCCTGATCTCATGGTTTATGGTTCTAGCCCCATGTTGGGCTCCTAGCGGATGGCATGGAGCCTGCTTGGGATTCTCCCTCTCTCTCTCTCTCTCTCTCTCTCTCTCTCTCTCTCTCCCTCTCTCCCTCTCTGCCCTTCTCCTGCTCTCTCTCTCTCAAAATAAATAAGCTTAGAAGTTTATAACAGAAGAGTCAAACCTGTAAGAAAATAGATACGGAAATATGGACCTGTTGGCTCTCAGAATTCCCTTCCCCACTGAGATCAGCCTGTCTTCCTGTGACACGCAGAGTCACATAGCTTATGTTATATTTGAATGGCCAAAGATATTTGGGTCTGGATGTTAACCTGATCCTTTCAGGCTTGGCTTTGAGCAATCAGGACTAGATCTTAAAAGATCTGTAGGTTAGATTGCTGTACTTTTTTTTCTATAGGCACTGAAGTGGCAGCAGCACCAGGGGTTGCTTCCTCCTGGCATGACAATAGATTTGTTCCGAGGCAAAGCAGCTGTCAAAGATGTGGAAGAAGAAAAATTTCCTACCCAACTGAGCAGGCACATTAAGGTAGGATCTTAGATACTCAGCCTTTTTGTAATCATTTGTTGGGGACTCCATGTGTTTGCTCAGCCAAGCCCTGTGCCAGGAGCTTGGGTTTGGGAGCAGAACTCATTCTCCAGCTCTGACAACATTCAGGGTTGCTGCTGGTGACCACTGGGGTCCTGCTGGGGTCTGGCAGTGACACACCTCAGATGTATAACCAAGTGGACATAAATTTGGCAGCTGGCCCATCATCTGCCCTGCACTTCCTCCCAGGAAGCCTTCATTTAGAAAAATGGTTAGCTCTTTGGTTAAGCTTGGAACTAACAATGAACTTTCTGTGCATTTGTCCTGTTCAACATTGGTGTTTTTGCCTGCTACGTGTCAGGCAAAGTACCAGGCGTGGATTGTAAAGTAGGCAAGTGCGGCATTTGAGGAAAATAATTTTATCATCTCAGGGCTCGTTCTTGTTTTTTTAAATTTTTTAATTTGAGACTTTTCTAGGAAAAGGCACAATCAAGTAGTTGCTGCAGTTCCCAGAATTACAAACATATTTGCTACTTTCGCATCTCCTTTATATTACATTTTCTCTTGGTTTGTGCTCTTACTGAATTCATGGATTTTAAAATATTTCATGTTCCTCAAATCTGGGACTTTGGCTTAGTGCTTTGAATTTATCTTTCCTGGATTATATATTCTGAATATATAATATATATTCAGAATATATATTGAATTTATCTTTCCTGGATTGAATTTAGCTTTGAATTTATCTTTCCTGGATTATATATTCAGAATATATAATATATATTCTGAATATATAATATCTTTGATATCTTTGAGCAGTAAAGATATCTTTGAGCAGTACCATATTTACCTGCCTGAAGCCTTGAGACAAAAAGAAATCCATTAAAATTATGCTGCTGGGCTAAGATTTTCTTTCATATACATTTTCCTTTTTTGCCATTTAAAATGAAATTCATAATAGAGCTTTTCTCTGTTGTCATCTAATGTTCTGTAGTTTTCGTCTGTTGGGAACATCATTGCTGTAAATGCTCAGGATACATCACCTAGGCAAATGTTCTATCACCTTAATTAGTTCTAGTGTTCGTCAGCCGCACATTATCAATTAAATAAAGGTCATGAAAAGAACTAGGATGGAAAATTTGTTTACAAAGTAGTATAGGAAAACAGACATTTATTTTGAAGAAAATGGATTTTTTCCCATATTTGTACAACATTATCTCATTAAGTTGAGTGTGAAAGTTATGCTAATAGTAGCTGCTTCAGGTAAAAACTTACTAAGTTAATAGGATTATTTGTTCCAAGTCCTGTGCTAAAATAGTTTTTTACATCGCTTTGGAAATACCAACTTCACATTAAAAAAACTAGATTCAACTGAGAACCAGACCTAAAACTGGTCAGAGAAAATATATCCATTCTCTGTGTCCAGATACAGAAATGCTCCTCTGATACTCTGTAACATAGGCCAGCCATGACTTTGTGCTAGGGCAGGATTTCGCAAAAGGTTAAAATGAAAATTGTTTTAAGGTCAACTAGATAAAAATACATCTGTTTCATTGTTTCATTTGAAACAGTTTGGTCAGAAATCACATGTGGAGTGTGCTCGATTTTCTCCAGATGGTCAGTATTTGGTCACTGGGTCTGTTGATGGATTCATTGAAGTCTGGAACTTTACGACTGGAAAAATCAGAAAGGTGAAGTATTTAAAATATATTAACTTTTCTAGTGGGAGAATTATCTAGTTTTGTTTAATTCTGTTATTTTTATAGTATAAATTTATTTTTTAAATGATAATATATACATCTGATACAACATTTTATAAAATAGAAAAGTTACTCAGTAAAGAGTCTTGCTCCAACCCTTGTCCCTCAGCTGGTCAGTTCCCTTCCTTGGACCAGCCAGGGTTATCAGTTTCTTATGTAACCTTCCTGGAATTTCTAGGTATATGTAAGCAATACCTTACATATAAGGTATGTAGCAATACCTTAGCTATATAAGTAGTGTCTAAGTAATTGTACTAATTGTGTGTTCTCTTACTATGAATGAAGTTAAATATCTTTTTATATGTGAGAAGCCAGGAGTATTTCCTGTTCTGTGAAGTCTTCACATCCTTTGCCCATTTTTCTTTTGGATTCTTACTGATTTTTAGGAACTCTTTATAGTTGGAAGAAATCAGTCTCTGTAATATGTATGGCAAATATTTTTCAATTGTGACTTTTTGTCTTTTGACTTTGCCCATCATTTTATTTTATAGACTTGAAATTTTTTTGTGTCATCACATTTATCCATCTTTTTCTTCTGCAACTTGTAGTGCTTTTCATGTTTTGTATTTTATATTAATTTTTGATCCATCTGGAATTTGTTTAGGGGGATGAAGTTGCTGTAGATTCAACTTAATTTTTTTCCTAAATAGGTATTTATTGACTATATCTACTGGTTTAAAATGTAATCTTTACCATAGAGTACTAACTTCCACTCCATGGATAGTGAATTCATGAGTGATTTTCACTTTCTACTTGATATGTTTCCTTATAGTTTGCTTCTTTTTTTTTTAAACCATGACACAGTCTTACTTTTTAATTAGGAAAAAATAAAGTTACTTTATTTTGAACAATAAGGATGACAAAGGAAACATCACAAATAAGCAGATTTTAGTCAATACATGGTTTTAGGAAAAGTAGCTGGCAATTTGGAAAAGACATTGCTTTTTCACATCGTGTCTCAAATAAATTCACATATATTAAAAGTGTACAATATGGGGGTGCTTGGATGGCTTAAACATCCAACTTTGGCTTGGGTCATGATCTCACAGTTCATGAGTTCAAGCCCCACATCAACCTGTATGGACAGTGTGGAGCCTGCTTGAGATTCTCTCCCTCCCTCTCTTCGCCTTCCCCCACTCATGCTCTCTGTCTCTCTCAAAATAAATAAATAAACTTAAAAAAATGTACACTATGAAATTGTAGGGGGATTTTGCATAGAAAAAAGATCAGTAAGCAGAAACATGTAGGGTATTATGTTGGAATTTTTTTTACAGTATTACTTTAGGTTGTGTAAAATTATTTATTCCCAGCACTGTCAGTTCATTAGAAACCTGTGTGCATGGCACTAGTATTTGCTTTGGAAATTTAGAGTAGGCACAATCCATTACTCTGCTTTTAGTAAGTTTAGAGATCTGGAATGACTGGGGGTTTTGTGTTATTTTAGTAACTGCTTATCTTTGTTTCCTTTAGGATCTTAAGTACCAGGCCCAGGATAACTTTATGATGATGGATGATGCTGTCCTCTGCATGTGTTTTAGCAGAGATACAGAAATGTTAGCAACTGGGGCCCAAGATGGAAAAATCAAGGTATTTATTAGTGGCAGAAACTTTCACATATAGACATTTTGAAACCTCTGCAATGAGGTAGTGTTTTACATGTGATAGCTTAATAATAGGTATTGTTTGTTGAACATGAAATTTATGCTAATTACTTTTTTCTTGTTTAATTCTAATAAAAACTCTACCTAGGGAGGTTCAGTAATCAGTTTAAGGTCACACATTTGGTAAGCGATAGATTAGGACTTCAGTCCAGGTCTGCTCATCACACCTTTTCTGCTGTATCACCCTGGCTCACCTTATATGATGTATTGTACTTTGGGTTTTTTTAGGGAATAGGATGCTCTGTATTTGATTAGACGTAGTTTGTATTTAATTGCTGGTGAGACACCCAGGGCTAGATAAAATACAGAAATGGTCTCTGCTTAAGTGAACTTTGAGTCTAAATTTTTGTTAATAATTTACAAGGAAAGAGGCTTAAATTTCAGAGGATTCACTTATTGCACATTGTGAAGCAGACATATTCAGCTATTAGCATGCATTTTTAATGCTTTTTTAGTACATTATTGAGCATTGCATGTTGCTTGACTCTGCAGGCTAGAGTAGGTCACTCTATTTACAAGTTTTTACTTTTTTTTTTTTTAATAAAGGTATGGAAGATTCAGAGTGGACAGTGTTTAAGGAGATTTGAAAGAGCACACAGTAAAGGTGTCACCTGTCTAAGCTTTTCTAAGGATAGCAGCCAGATCCTTAGTGCCTCTTTTGACCAGACAATTAGGTAAGTAAAAGTCCCTACACTGCCCTTACTTGAGTTTGCTATGATGAAGTGCTGGAGGGAGGTACTAGTGATTCCTTATGTTTTCACTAGCATGGTGTTATATGAAGAGTGTGAGGATATGTGAGACCTCATTATTATTTTCTCCATTTGAGTCTACCCAGAAGAGAGATTAGAAAGGGCTTATAGCTGTGTTTCGTGTTTCTTGAAGTGTGATTTTGGGCTCACCTGCATCAGAATCACCATAGAGGGCATATTACAAATATAGCCAAATCTGTCTCTGAACAGAAGCCTATGGTATTATTGGCATGTTTTCTTGCAGTCTCTGTGCCTAGCTTTTGTTTTGGTTTTGTGTGACATAATGAAAATTATATTGCATACCTAATTGCATAATCCTCTTTCTCCCCATGATATTATAAGTTGAGCTTTTATAATTCTTTGAAAGTATATTCAACATTCGGTCCCAGTTGTAATGTATAGAATATTAATTGTTCTTTTCATATCCTTTTGTTTGTGATAGAATTCATGGTTTAAAATCTGGGAAAACCCTGAAGGAATTTCGTGGCCATTCCTCCTTTGTTAATGAAGCAACTTTTACACAAGATGGACATTATATTATTAGTGCATCCTCTGATGGCACTGTAAAGGTTAAGTATTTGCTCCTGGTTTATTTTGGGGTTTCTGCTTTTGTCCTTTGAAGAGTTTTCAGTGGTGATAATGGTGATGACTGTGATGGAGTAAACTTCTTTACTAGCTGTTTAGCCATAAATGAGGTGAGTCTGAGACAATAGTAATATTCTCTGGGGAATCCCTATTGAAGGACCCGGAGTTTCAAATCTACATAATCAAAACATTTATCATTTGTAGGAAAAGAGGAAGGGTACGGAGGCCTGGATGTAAGTCATCCCCCATGTATAGTGGTTAAATTGTCTTGTTAAAGGTATGGTTCACCCACAATAGTCAAGTTTATAAAGTGCTTAGTGACCAGATGAATAAATCTCTTTTTTGTTGCACAGCCTCCCTGCCCCAGCCTGGGCCCCCACATTTAGGGGCCTTCCTGACAGCACTTACAGAGGGGCAGGAGAGGTGTAGAGTGGAACTAAGCCCTCTCTCAAATAGTTATTGTCCTCAGTGCTCAGCTGAAAGTAATGCATCTTCAGTACCTTAAGAGATTTAGTTATTTTAATAGCAGGCCTCAATTCCTAGAAACGATGAGAAATCCAAATAGAAAATTGCTGGAGATCTTTGAGACACTCCATTTACATTCTGGACCTGCTTTTAAATTGCCTTATGTAAGTGTGTAGTTTGGCAGAAGACTGAAACATTTTAACACAAATACCTAAAACACCACCCTCTGAAATTGCTTGTTCTGGCTTGGGAATTGAACCAGAAACCTGAGGATTGGAGAAGTCTTTCTCAGGACGGATGGGGAAACATACAGAGCTCTTAGTACTTTAGTCATGGGATTTGCCCTCTTTATGCTTTGAATATGGGCCTTACAGTCTGTAAAATGCCAGTGGGAGGTGGCCTATTTAGCTTTGTTTTGTGGTCTTTTCCTTTAGTCCTTCAGTGAGTTGGGTAAGCATCTCACTAACTTTTTGGACAGAAAACACTGGAAGCCTTAGAACTCTTGATCCCTGAAATGTTCATTTTTTTTTTCTAGGCAGCCAGGCTTTAGAGAGGAGATTAGGGCAGATGATAACAATGTTTATTATGAAAATAAACACTGTGGCAGTTAATGGGGCAGTAATTTCCTCCTGTTGATAGGTATTCAACATCCATTTTTTGCTAAGTTCTGTTGAAAGTACAAAGGAAACACAACATAGTCCATGCCTTTGAGACTTTAAATGTATACACATACATACATACATACACCTCATTGAGTGAGTGGTGTCCAGACAGTGCCATGCAATATTTGGTCCATTTCTTCTCTGAGCACATCTCAGATTTCAATAACTGTGATGTCTGATTTAACCCCTTCAGTTTATAATAGCCCAGAAGGGCAAGGTGAAAAAAAGCATTAGGGTGGGGAACTATTACCAAAAGAGATGCTGGGCTGGGAGAGATAATACGCGTGGCCAAGAGTGGCTTCCACTTCGTGGATCCTCGTGTGTGAGTGTCAACATTGTGGCTTCTGTTCAGCAGTTCCAGCTGTACGTTGGAATCATTTGTGGAGCTGTTTAAAAATGGACATGCCTATGTCCTAGACAGCCCTAGAGCTGTCAAATTACAGTCGCAGGATAGGGTCCCAAGCATCTAATTCTAAAAGCCCACATTTGATTTGATGTCCAGAGGAGGCTAGCTTTCCGGTTGACAGTAGCAGGGTTGACACATAGCTAATTTTAAAGATATGTAGTTCAATTAGGAGAATTTTGTAAGAAAAGATAGGTTTTAAAAGGTTTTATTAAATAGCTTTGTGACTTTTGTTGATACCCATTAATCAGCAAACAGATGGTAACAGCTTACTTACTATGTATATGGCAAAGCTAGGTATTTGATAGGACTAAAAATCAAGAAGCTTTTTTGAGTCAGTTTTATTTGATTTTAGTAATCAAATTTTCATTTTTTTAAACCCCAAAACTTTAGACATTCTTATACCCAAAAAATGTTTATGCCTTGAATTTTTGTGTCATAGATCTGGAATATGAAGACCACAGAATGTTCAAATACCTTTAAATCTTTGGGCAGCACTGCAGGGACAGATATCACTGTCAACAGTGTGATCCTACTTCCTAAAAATCCAGAGCACTTCGTGGTGTGCAACAGATCGAATACAGTGGTCATCATGAACATGCAGGGGCAGGTGAGTGCTCCGAAAGTGCCCTTGCACAGATCCTGTGGGTCATTTGCAAATCATTAAGTCTTGGTCCTGGCCCTTCCAGTAACCAAATATGGGTTCATCACTCCAAAAACCTTATATAGTCGACCTGTGAACAACACAGGGGTTAGAGCACCGACCCGCTGCACAGTAATCCGCATATTACTTTTGTCTCCCCCCAAAACTTCACTACTAGCCTACTGTTGACTGGAAGCTGTACCAATAACAATTGACTAACACATATTTTGCATGTTTTAATATTATATACTGTAATCTTACAATGTATTGTATTCTTACAATAACATATGCTTAGGGAAAAAATGTTAAGAAAATCATAAGGGAAAATACATTTATAGTACTATACTGTATTCATTTTTTTATTTTTTTTTAAAAAAATTTTGTTTTTAACCTTTATTTATTTTTGAGACAGAGAGAGACAGAGCATGAACGGGGGAGGGTCAGAGAGATAGGGAGACACAGAATCCGAAACAGGCTCCAGGCTCTGAGCTGTCAGCACAGAGACCGATGTGGGGCTTGAACTCACGGACCGCGAGATTGTGACCCGAGCTGAAGTCGGACGCCCAACCGACTGAGCCACCCAGGCGCCCCTGTATTTATTTTTTTAAAAAAATCCATGGGGTGCCTGGCTGGCTTAGCCAGAAGAGCATGTGACTCTTAATTTTGGGTTTGAGTTTGAGCTACACATCGGCTGTAGAGATTACTAAAAAAATATTAAATTAAAAAAATCTGGGGCGCCTGGGTGGCTCAGTGTGCTGACAGCTCAGAGCCTGGAGCCTGCTTCGGATTCTGTGTCTCCCTCTCTCTCTGCCTCTTCCCCCACTGGTGCATGTGCTCTCTCTCTCCCTCTCTCTCAAAATAAATAAACATTAAAAAATTTAAAAAATCTGTGTTTGTAAGTGGACCCGCCCATTCAAACCTTTGTTGTAGATAACAATGCCGGTCTGACTAAGGGAGATACAGTATGTGGGTTACTAATTTGGGATATCTCCTAGTTACCACATGATCTAAGGTGGAACTCTCATAGGAGAAGGGCAACAGTGCTTTCATGATAAGTATTTGTAATCAGGGCACCTGCATGTTTCCCAAGGAACCTCACTTTTGCAGTGCCAACGACATGAGGAGTGTCAAGATTGAGGTCTCAGGCCCTAGGAATGTGTTGTGCTACTGAAATGTTGACTTGGGCCCTTGGGGATCTTGCTGAGCATGGAGAAGAACCAGGGGCTGGTGTCTACAACTCGCTCTCCATTCCATTAGTCCCTGTCACTGATACATTTGTAGTTTAGAAACCATGGTTGAGGGGCACCTGTCTGGCTCAGTCAGAAGAGCATACAGCTCTTGATCTCCGGGTCATGAGTTCAAGCCCCGTGTTTGGTGAAGAGATTAAATAAATAAATAAATTGACTGACTTAACTAACTAACACAAAGAGCCCATGGTTGAGATGGCTGGTCTGCAGTATCTACTGGGCCCCCGCATAATAGCTATAGTTGCCCACTTCCTACGTTCCTGTTTGTATAGGATGAAGAGTGCCTGTGTACCCACCCTTTCCCCTGTGATAACATCTTTGATAATCATAGTACAATTATCAAAACCAGGAAGTTGACATTGATACAATATAATGAACTGAAATACAAACCTTACTTGGATTTCGTTAGTTTTAAATGCATTCATTTTGAGGTGACAAGTTAATAGCTCTATGAAATTTTGTCAGATGTGTAGATTTATGTAACTACCACCACAATCAGAATACAGAACTGTTTCTCTACCCCCAAAGGAACTTCTACATGCTATATACCTTTACAGTCAAACCTTCCCCCCCATAACCCTAGCCCTGGTAACTATTGATCTGCTTTCCATTATTATGATTTTGTCACTTTGAAAATGGTATAAAAATGGAATCATATGTATGTAACCTTATAACTTTTCTTTTTTATAATTTTTTAAATGTTTATTTCTGAGGGAGAGAGTGACAGAATGTGAGCGGGGGAGGGGCAGAGAGAGAGGGCGACACAGAATCTGAAGCAGGCTCCAGGCTCTGAGCTGTCAGCACAGAGCCTGACGTGGGGCTGGAACTCATGAACTGTGAGATCATAACCTGAGTCGAAGTCAGACAATTAACTGACTCAGCCACCCAGGCGCCCCAACCTTCTAACCTTTTGAGATTGGTTTTTCTCAGCTTGATTTATGGTGATGTGTGTAAAATAGAGCAAGCAAGGTCTTGGAGACAGAGTTCCATCTTGCATGAGGGGAGCACCTCATTCTTTTAGATAGAGGAAATGACAGAGTGTAAGTCCACAGAGCATTGAGAATCGTGGTATAGATTTAGAAATTGGGTGGCAATGAATTTGCTTCAGGGTAAAATGACTCCATAGACTAAAGAGCAGGGATTGGTAACTTGGGACACATGATTAACTTGAGATAGTTTATCCATGGACCGTTTCCCAGGCCAGAGGATTTAGCACACAATGAGTGTTATTGGTGATCTAATTATCAATGACCGTAAAACCAGAATGCAAAATAACAGTATAAGGATGTCAGTTAAAACTGCTGCTTTAGAACTGCTGCTAATCCAGATGTTTTGTTTTTGTCTTGGGGTATGGTATGATCTAGATTGTCAGAAGCTTCAGCTCTGGTAAGAGAGAAGGTGGTGATTTTGTTTGCTGTGCCCTATCTCCCCGTGGTGAATGGATCTACTGCGTAGGGGAGGACTTTGTGCTCTATTGTTTCAGCACAGTCACTGGGAAACTGGAGAGAACTTTGACAGTGAGTATTACTGACTTAAGGCCATCTAAAGAAATTTCATTAATACTGGTACCTTTCTGAACTCTGAAGTAAACCTTTTCCAGACTGCTGTAAGTGTGAACTTTGGTATAAAAAATGTAAAAATTCTATCACTAAATAAAATAAAGGGCCCATAAGTAATGGTATGGAATTACCTCCTCTCAGAAGTTATCCTTCAGTGAGCCCTCAGCAAGTGGATAGGATGGGTGTACATAAAGCAGAGAATAAGGAAGGGCTGGTTATAGTAGTCATATCTTCCCCAAGGGGATCAGACAGTGACAGGTATAGCTAGTTCTCTCCATGTCCTTTCAAAGGCAAATTACTTTTACACTATCCTGTCAAATTGATTTATGGTGTATTTAGCAGTTCTGTGTTGTACAAGCCACTATAAGGAGTAAATAATGCCAGTTGCTGTAACAAACAATCCCCACATTTTAGTAGTTTAACACAACGTGAGTTTATTTCTTGTTTCAATGTGATAGTTGGTAGTTTTCCTCCATTGTTTAGCTGTGTCATTTGGAACATGTGGACTCCAAGGTCTCAGGAGGAGAAAAACTAGCTGGAGGGCTATGCCAGATGTTTTTAAGACTCCCATCTGGAAGTAGTTTATATTACTTTGTTCCTCATTCTTTTTTGGTTAGAATTCACTCACATGGCCACAACCCAAATGCAAGGGGGACAGGGAAAATGTAGTTTTCTGTGGTCCTGGAAGTATAGTATGGTGAACATACAAAAAATGATATACATACCATATTAGAATATAATCTCTTGCGTCACATGATTCTTGGCACACTTGCCCTATGAAGCCTCCAGTACAGATCTCAGGTGTGAGCAAAATAATATGAGGTGGAGAGTGTTCTCCAGCTGAGGGGCCTGGAAAATACAAGTTCATGGAGTTGAAGGAATCATTTGGTCTTAGCTACTGTCTTGGCCTAGAATTTACAAAATAGGGATTGGGAGTAGGATCAGCTGTCATGCAAAAGTGACGTGGGACAAAGCATTATTCACACATTATGAAAAACAGTACAAAAATTGGCGAACCAGCAGTGTGATAACCTCATTTGAGTTTTTGGTATGTGTGTTTTAGCCATCCTCAAGGCTGCCTTAGGTTTGATTGCTTTGGTGAGAAGTGAAGCTTCACTCTTCCTCCTT
This sequence comes from Panthera uncia, assembly GCF_023721935.1. Classification (NCBI taxonomy): domain Eukaryota; kingdom Metazoa; phylum Chordata; class Mammalia; order Carnivora; family Felidae; genus Panthera; species Panthera uncia. The sequence continues at coordinate 53,944,672 of NC_064807.1, read as the reverse complement.
TCCATTCAGCTCTGGAAACCTCTTCAGAGTCACTTTTTTATAGACCTATATCCCCTAAATCAGTGCTTTACTTTTCCCAGGTTCACGAGAAGGATGTGATCGGTATTGCACATCACCCTCATCAGAATCTGATTGCAACCTACAGTGAAGACGGACTTCTAAAGCTCTGGAAACCCTAATTCCACTTTTCTTCAACTTGCTTGAGAGCATGTACTTAAGTGAAGAAATATTCATGTATTGCTTTTTTCTTTCTAGGCTACCTTTTCTAAGCAATTGTCTGAATTAGGCACAAGAATAATTTTGTGAAAATTCATGTTCAAGTAGCAGCTACCCTTTTTATATTTTTTTAAGGTATTCATTTATCTGTTTCTAATTGGGGTGGTCATTTGATGTTTTCAGTAGTCTTCTACCTGGAGAGTGAAATACTGCTGTTTCTAGAAGAGAGTTATACTCTTTGATTATTTGAAATGGTGATTAAGACGTATCTCCTACAGTAAAATTGTAAATAAGTAACTATCCCATATTCAGTAGCTCTTTGCTGGTCCATTCTTTTTAGATGTTAATAAACTTTACACCTTTTTTGGAGGTTTTGTTTTTAAATGTAAATAAGTGCTCATCTAGTTAACATATTTACTAGTTAAGTATGGAGGGTGGGACATAACATTCTAGTCTAGCAGGAAGTCAGTTCCTATTTAGAAGGATAGACTGAATGTAAAAAGGCCAGGTATTGATAGGATCTCATTTCATTGCCCTCACTGTCCACTCATTCTTCTTAGCTGTGCCTTCTCATGCGTTCTGGCCAACTCCAGAGAACATCATCTTCATCTTCTGGATAGAACTTAGTTGTAGGATCCACTATGAGAATTCTGCTTTGGCATCTCTGAGGGTTTGGCATTGAAAATGTGCTGTTGTTCTGAAGAAAATTAGAAAAGGACCTGAGATTTAGAGAAGTCTTTTTAGGTATGTGCATCCTTACCAGTTAAAAGCCAGTAAAACTGTTGAAAATACTTTGCAAATGGGGTGTCTTTTATGTTTGAACCAAAGATGTATTGAGTGCGCTTATGTTGATGTTGGAGGGGCTGTGCCAGGTGTCATTTCAAGAAAGTGAGACCTTATTTGTGTAGACCTTTTATGCCTCCTTTAAGTTTAGCACTCATTAGGTACAAATGAGTGGGGAAAGTTGTTTAAATGATTTACATTGTTGGGGCACCTTGGTGGCTCAGTCGGTTAAGTGTCCGACTCGTGGTTTCAGCTCAGGTCATGATCTTGCGGTTCGTGAGTGCGAGCCCCACATCAGGCTCTGCGTTGGCAGTGCAGAGCCTGCTTGGGATTCTCTCCCTCTCTGCCCCTCCCCTGCTCACTCTCTTTCTCAAAATAAACAAACTTAAAAAAAACAAAGTTTTATAGTGTTCTAATTTGCCTTTGAGTGAAATATAGCCTGATCTTTTGCCTGGCACAGTAATGCTCAATATTGGCTGATTTAATCCTTGGCAGCACTAAGAAATCCCTCTTCCTCAGTCATATTCCCAAAACTTTTTTTTCCTTTTGCCATTAAACCTGCAGCTTTTTGACAGTGTGTGCCATTTTGAGTTAAACATTAGCCATAAATCCATGAATTCAAGTGAATGTAGTTTCACAGCCCAGTGAAAAGTTTTCATGTAAGAAGTTTAAGGTGGAAAGAGGAAACAGCTTGTGCTAAGAATCCTTTAGAAATATCTTCAAGAAATTGGGATTTTATATTTAGCCCATGACTTTGTGAATGGTTGAGCAGTACTGTTAAGAATGAGAAACAACAGGCCTAAAGTGGAGTCCCTTGTGCTGGCCTTGTGCTAAGCTCCACACTGGCCAAGATTTAATATCTACCCAAACTGCAGTTTCGGCCTGTCCCAGGACTGTAATCATTAACCAGTGAATCTGGAATTCAGTATTTATGAGGTAATCTACCTGATAGACCCCCTCTGGCCCCCATAGGAAGGTAACCTTGCCTGAAACAATCCACTCTTGTTAGAGATCTCCTTTCCCCACCCCCTTCTGTGTATAAAAGCCTTTTGTTCTGTGCAGTTCTTCAGAGCTCCTGTTAGATGGGATGCTGCTGGATTCATTAACTGCTGAAGTAAGTCAGTTGGATCTCAAAATTTACTCAGTTGAATTTTGTTTTTTTAACAGTAACTTTGTGCTCACGAAGAACAAGAATCTAGTTGGTCAGCACATGTTCACTTACTCCTTCTTGGAATTTTATCAAACATCTGTTCTTGTACCTAGTGCTGAAGGTGGCTTAGTAAGACCAGTTCCTGTCAGAACAGGGAAGAAATGCCAGCTAAAAGGTGTAATTGAAATGGTGGGATAGGAGAAGGGCACCTGATAATAAGCCCCACGGAGTTAGGAAAGGCTTCCTGAAGTTGACCATAAAAGGACCAGCAGGAGCTGTGGGTAAAGGGGTTTGGTGGTCAAAGTTAGCTGAAGGAGACTTCCAGGCACTGCAGTGTGGGATTCTTGCAATGCATGCAGTGTCTTGGGAGACCAGGTGAAGAGAAGCCTGGATTGAGAGTCATTAAATGTACCTTTTTTCTTAAATGAATTAACATAACAAAAGTAAAAAAAAATTAAGTCTTCCACCTTTCCCAGGAAACCCTTGTGCAACTGTCTGTAACTTCCTTTTGTACAAACCTAAAAGGTATTTGCACTTACTCTGCACATAGCTTTTCTTATGGGAGGGGCCCCAGGGACTGAGGCTGAGGTGAGAGAAGGGCCACCCTGGCTTCTGGACTCCCATGCCAGCCCGTACCACTGTCCAGCTCTCTGTGAGCTGCTTGAGGGCCTTAGACCCTCTAGGCACACAGTGGGGTCTCTGTGCCCTTGTTCCAGGTCTGGGTAAAGCAGAGCAGTGCTGGAACCTGGCTGGCCTGCATCCTTGGGCTAGGGAGTCTCTGATGAGCTGTGGGTGCTGTGCACTGGCTGGAGCCAACTGTCAGAGGCTGGAGGTGTCTGTCTGATGGTACCACTGGACTGCTTTTTCACTTTACAAAGAGATGGCAGAGATCATGTTTGTTGGCCTCTTAACCAGTATCAACGGGAGAGGATAAGCAAATGGGAGTTTGATGGCAGTAACCAATGGCATACGGCAGTCCCTCATCTGGTTTCAGTTACATGCAGGCAACTGCGGCCCAAAAGCAGATGATCCTCCTCCTGACTTAGCATCAGAAAATCAAATGGAGCCTAACAGCATGTCATAATGCTTTAATCATTCACCTCTCTTCATCTCATGTGGGCATTTCATCTCACATCATCACAACGGTGAGTACAGTACTATTTTGAGATCACATTCACCTTTTATTACAGTATGTTCTTATAATTGTTCTATTTTGTTTTTGCTATTAATCTTACTGTGCTAAATTTATAAGCATTATAGGTAGGTATGTATGTATAGGGAGAAACAGTGCATAGCGCTCAGGACTCTTCTAGGTTTCAGACCTCCACTGGGGGTCCTGGAACATATCCAAACTGTGTGGCAGGGTGGGGGCAGAGGTGGACACCCGCATTCTTCCGAAAACATGTTCCATCAGGTAGCTAGGAAAGTAGGTACTCTGCTGCAGCCTACAGATACAACTGGTATTTGTCTCCAGCACTTACAACTTAAAATACACGGCAGTAAAGTTTCCTTCAGTAGGGTAAGGATATTTGCCCTATTCCCCATTCAGTTGTTAAATTTGTATTTCTGGGGGCACCTGGGTGGCTCAGTTAAGTGTCCAACCCTTGATTTCCACTCAGGTCATGAGTTTCGTGGGTTTGAGCCCGTCAGCAACTGGGCTATCAGCACAGAGCCTGTTTGGCTCTCTCTGCCCTTTCCCCATTGACTTCTCTCAAATTAAAAAATAAATTTGTGACTCTGGATACATTGAAATCTGAGGATGGGATTTCAAGGCAACCTTTCTTTAAATCTCAGGTACAATTATCTTCTTCAGTTGCTTTTCAACTTGTACTAAGAGCCCTTCCTTCCTATGTAAGCAGCCTTGTTTAATTCTCTGAATTACTCTTATGAAGTACAGCCTATTATGGTTTCCATAATACACATGAAGAAAGGGACTTCCAGAGGTTCCCATACCTTGTTCATGGAGCACACACTGAAAGCCAGGTGCAATTCCAAAGCTCAATTTCTTTATTCTTTGAATCTGGCTGTTAGCTGCTTCTCTTTAGGTCTGGGAACAGGCAAAGAATGCGTGAATTGTGTCTCCACAATCCATTACAATTTATTTATTTACCTAACCCAGCCACAGGAAGTGAGATGAGTAAAAGAGCACTGAGTGACAACTGGGACTGCAGTTTTTACCGTTAACTTACTTGGGCCAGAGCAGTGGTTCTGTCATCCAGTAAATAAATCAAAGGTAAATTTTCAGGTCCTGTCCCTGACCTATGGAATCTGCAGTCGTGGCACTGGGGCTCATCAACCTTGCTGTTTTGAGATCCAGAACACTAGAGGGCAGTTTCTCCACTCCTAAAACGGATGTTTTGATTCTTGTTCTGCCTCACAAGGTTGTAGATATAATCCAGTTAAGTGATAACTGTTCAGGACTTAAGAAGCCTTTGAAAGAGCATCTTTATTTTGCTGTAGCTTGTTAGGTTTCATTCACTGTATTTTTACAACCTACACATTTTTCCTATATTATTTCAAAAAAGATATTGTGATGAAGTGTACATCTAAGCTGGGAAGCTCCCTGGTCTGAGCCTCAAACTTCTAACTGCAGTGTCAAAGGCTGCCATTATTGGACTTTCTCTTACCAATGCATTATCCTAGATGGTTAATAGGACTATGTCCCTATGTTGGTAGTGTTGAACTTTGGCTGTTGATAAACATCTTGGTGCTTAAGCTACTACACCCAGCTCCATGATGTTAAAATCCTGGCGTGGGGTGGGGGTGGGGCTCACATGTTTTTAAGTTTCCCAGGTAACTAAGTGTAGCCAAGGTTGAGAAGCAGTACCATATGCAGAAAAAGACCTGATGCTAATTTCACATACAGGAAGATCTGCCACCATGTTCCATTAGCACCCTCATGGGACATTCTTATCCCCTACAAGTATGAGTGGATGGGGAAGGCATCAGAGCAAGCATTAGTGCTACGGCCAGGAACTCCACTTGTGTGGATGCACATGCATTCCTGTAGCAGACTTGGTCAGAGTTGTAAGAGAGGACCTTGGTCCAAGTTCTCAGGGGCAGCTTTTAGACTACAAACTGTTTCTGCCTTTCCTGGTTAACTATTTCCTTTTCAGATTTCTATTTTTCTTTTATTTTTATACTGTATAACTCAGTAGCATTACATTAGTAACATTCACAACCTTGTAGAACCATCACTGTTTATCTAAAACTTTATCACAACCAATTAAGCATTAACCATTCATTCCTCTTCCCCCTAGCCCTTGGTAACTGGTCTATGAATTTGCCTTGATAGGTCATTTAAGTACACATACACATACAATAATTTGTCCTCTCACACACGTACCATCACATTTTGTCCATTAGTTGGGTATGGGTTTGCTCCCCCTTTGGCTACTGTGAATTTTACAAACAACACTGGCAACAAGTATCTCACTTAGCCAAGGAGTCAATTACTAACTGTAGGCTTTTTGAGAAACTGCTCAACTTTTCTATAAGAGATGCACCATTTTACATTCCTACCAGTGAGGTACTGGGTCCCAATTTCTCCACGTTTTCACCTATTTTCATTTTGGATTAGTAGGTGTGAAGTAGTATTTCACTGTGGTTGTAATTTATAGTTGCCCTCAATGACTGATGTTAAACATGAGGATTTCAATTTTTTAACATGTTATATGTATTACAACTCAGGGTTCTTTGGAGAAATTTAAGATTTCTGGTCATACTTTGTTGTGTTTTCCTGCGTACCTGGCATCATACCCAAACAGAAGGGTAGCTGTATGGTACTGACTAAAAATGACAATCTAAAAATAACAGGTTATTAATTATTTCACTATGACAAACACTGGAAGTGTGAAAACTATGTTTTAGTTTCTCCTTTTTAACTCAAATGTGCTCTATGAGGGAAACTTCGATGTGGGCCACTTCTGGAGAAATGTTTAACCTTACTGATTACAGGAGATGCAGCACAATCAGGATAAATGGGTAAAAACTTTCACATTTTCACACTAGTGTTTGCAAAGTTTTTAAAAACCCTTTTGGCTCATTACTTACCCCTCACCCACTTTCACTCCCCACCCTTGTTTAACATTCAACTATAGTTAAGTACCATTTTCAATTACCCATTTAACTAGTTAAATGACAAATTACCTATCTTAATTAGTGAAAAGCCAATGCTTTTAATCTAGGGGAAAAAAAAGCCTGTAGTGACACACTGGAAATGCTTTGTAATCAGTATATTAAGGAGACATTCATACATTTCAAGAATTGCTTAATTCTGATATCCAGATTTAAGCTTGTGAACATGACTTTTAAACATACAATTAAAGCTATTCATCATAATTTGCTATACTACCAACATTAAATTACAGTTACTTCGGAGCGTAAGTTAAATTGTTTAAAGTAAGCCTGTAACAAACCTAAAACACCTTCCTAGCTCACACATGCAAATTTACTTTTCTGTGTAAATATCTCTTCACTCTAAGTTACCCTGCTCCCGAAGTCACTACTCTGAAGCTTATCATGGTCCAAAGAGAAGGAAAAAAAGTGTAACCAGGACTGGTGTGTGTGTGTGTGTGTGTGTGTGTGTGTGTGTGTATATATATGTTAAATATATATATATTAAAAAAAAAAGATGGCACAGCAGAAGGGAATGCAATTCTACAAGTGCAAGTCCTCAAACAGCAGATTATGACAAACCCCTTCTTTAGAAAGGTATCCTTTCCACCACTGATACCACAGGCCAAATTACACAGCATGCCATCTTTAAGTAACAGTTGAGGCAACAGAATAAATGCAGAAGCATCACAATGAATCCCACTTAATAGAACTACAGACCAACACTTGTCTACAAATTCTTTTTCTGATTGCCAATTAAACAAGTTTTAACTTCATAGCTTAACAATTAAGGGTCATACACTGAAGTCAATACATTTACCTAGCATTTTCAGTCTAAACTAGTTCATGTACATAGAGCTGAAATCAATTACAAGGTCGGGCCTCTAACAAATGCCAGGGGAGATTTTTTTAAAAGTAGTTTTTACAAGTATTAAACTTATCTTGCACACTGAATTCATCATACATACAGGGCAAAGTCAGAGCTTTTATATTTTTTATTCTTCATTTAACTTTTAAAACACTACTATAGTTGAATATTAAAACAAAAACAATAATAGCAAGTAGTGAGCTATGATTATAGTCCTTCATTCGTTCACTACTGCATATAAAATGCCAGCAGTGTTCTTCACTGGCCCCATTAAGAGGTCTGACACTGAACACCTCCCCTAGGGTGATGTTCATCATCCTCATATGCTTCTCCATTGTAATGGCGCCTTCTTTCCTGATTTGGATCAAAGTCCACCAGTTCTACCTGGTCCATTTCATCAGTCTCTTCTACTTCCTTCCTCTCAGGTAGGAGCTTTTCCAGCAAAGACAGTTTATCAGGAGAGAGAAAGCCATTCTCAGGGAAGTTTACCTATAAAAAGAAATCTCCACTGTAAGTTCCATTTGATTTACTTAACCAAGTAGCTCCTTAGACATATTACCATTGACCCATTTTCCCCAGAAAAACACTTGAGAACATTATCTTTTGGTGAATCTGCCAATCCCAAGTTAGAACACATGTTCTAAAAGGCACAAAAACATCTAGCTAGTATAGCCTTAACTAGAATTTAAGGCATTAAAAAAAAAAAAAAAAAAAACCCTCATCGGAGTAAAACTGCACTGTGATGATTATGGTTCTATTCAGCCAATGTAAGAACCCACACTAAAACATACTAATTCCTTGTAACAGGATTTAAACAAAGCTATTCATCTTCACAAAAGCAGTCCTTCTTTTCCCAAAAATGTTTTTTAAATTTCTTAAAAAGTATACTTTCGAGACAGAGCATGAGTAGGGGAGGGGCAGAGAGACAGGGAGACAGAATCCGAAGCAGGCTTCAGGCTGAGCTGTCAGCAGAGCCCAATATGGGGCTCGACCAATGAACCGTGACATCATGACCTGAGCTGAAGTCGGACACTTAACCGACCAAGCCACCCAGGCAACCCCAAAAATGTTTTTAATAAAAGCTGTATTTGTTGGTCAAGGGCCAATTTAAGATTGAAAAAAAATGGTTGGGGGTTGCTTTATGAACCATCCTATTAACCAAGTACTGTAGTATTTTGCCAAAAACTCACAATAGCTAAGTGCTTCTGCCGAACTAAATATAAGATCCTAATTATAGCCTTGTGTTAGCTCATTTCTTCCTGAACAAGAGACTATAATGTGCTTTACCATCCAGAAATGTAATTGTTATATTTTAATAAGCTAATCATTGTCAAGTATTCCCAGGCTACTTTATAGCTTACCTTAAATTCGATGATTAGGCGACCCTTTTCGTATGGTCTACGATAAATTGGCATGCCTTCATTCAGCACACACTTGATATCTCCATGCTTGACAATCTGACCTAAAAACATAGAAGCCAAGTTTTATTAAATACAGTCACATTTTTATGAGGTGGGGAAAATAAAGAGGAATCTAGCTCATTGACAGGAATAAATATATGTGAAGCAATCCAATTACCTTTCAGTTTTTAGGGGCTTCCTTAAGAAACCCAATTACCATACAATTTCAGCTCAGCTCACGGGAGAGACTTAATTGAACAAGTAATTATACTAGTTTTCTCAGTGCCTATATACTAGCTAGCAGCAGACCGCGAAAATACTGTAACAGACAAGCTCATCTAAGTTATCATACCTGGATGAGAGGTAATGACAATGGTTCTGTTGTCTAGAGTAGATATTGGCTTTTGAAAGCCGCACAGTGCTTCAACCAGCTGTATGTCCATACACATGAAAAGATCCTCTCCTCGCCTGTTATCAACATAAATATGACATACACTCAATTCTCTCAAATCACCAGTGATTAGAAGTACCACAACAGGCAAATCCGTTTTCTTAACAGCAAGCAAGGGTATCTTTCACAAAAAAGTCCTCTCTCCCAATTCTCAAAACAGCAAATATATGAACCCTGCCAACCATTTCCTGGATAAGACTTTAGAATCTTTCCACTCATTCTAGGTAGCCTCTACTACTTACCATCCCCATTACCTAATTTTAAATCTGGTTTCTTAACAAGGGGGAAAAAATTTTCCCACAACTGCAGCTAAAAAAAAAAAAAAGTGCTGATATTAAGAAGGAAAGGACATAGTGTGAGGCAGAACAGACTCCCAACTGGGTCCTGGATTTAGGTTCTGTGAAATTAAATAATGGGGATGACCAATTCCAAATGATAAAAGAATTTTTTACTGACCTACATGAATTACTAATATAGTGCTTTGCATATTATGAAATACCTTTTGTATTTTGTATAGCCCACTTCCTCCTTGGGCTTAGACTTTCTTTTCCAGTTCATATTAGTAAAATAACTTATCCACAGAGTACTCTCCAAATAAAACTTGTAGATTCAGGGGTGCCTGGGTGGCTCCGTTGGTTAAGCATCTGACTCTTGATTTCAGCTCAGGTCAACAGTTCCTGAGTTCGAGCCCCACATCGGGCTCTGTGGGGACAGCACAGACCCTGCTTAGGATTGTTTCCCCCTCTCTCTCAAAAGCAAGCATTAAACAAACAAAAACAAAACTAGTAGATTCACCTCAAATGACCCTATCAAAATCCTGACTTTGATAGCATTTCCCATTATTTAAGACACTTATAGGAATGTTCTTTTTCACTAACTCAAAACCAGTTCCTTCAGATGTCATTCCCAACAGATTTACAGGATCCCTACTCTCGTCCAAAGCTTTAAATTAGCAATAGCTATATATTTAACACATGGGTTAACAAATCCTTGTTCTTAACTGTAAGATCATAAACAGTATCATTTCACAGCAACAGACCTCAATTTATATACTAATTTAGTTTTCTACAGAGAAGTTTCTATACATTTATTTACAATTAAAAGCAACTCAACTTATCACAAACTCTGGACTAAAAGGGGCAAAAGGTTTAGGTCATTTCAAATTAACTGCTTACACAAAGACTATTTATATTCATACAAAACACTTCTTAAAAAAAAGCATATCCTTTAGGTAACGATTTACCTAAATTTACCCAAAAACCAAAATCTGATCTTTTTTTGTTTGTAGCCTACTGAAACAATGGCTAACAGCCTTTTAGAAAAGGTATCACATATAACCTAACTCTACTACACTTTTCTACAGTATTTCCAGTAAGTTTTTAGAGTAATGAAAAGCACATTTAAAAAAAATGCAATTTGTCAGTTTGAGTAATTGGTAAGTTTTTACCTAGTAAAAACAGCATGGTCCTTCTGATCTAAAACAATGATAATATCTCCTGGTTCCAGTCCAGGTTCTTGGTCTCCTTCACCATGGAATGTTATCTTCTGGCCATCTTTCATGCCTAAAAACAAAAGATTAGTTTTACACTCTTATTTAACATCCAACCAATGTCAGAATCTTTATTAAGAAATCGGTGCATGTTTGTGTATGCCTGGAAAAAAATGCTCAAAGTCTTTGTGGATTCTAAATTTACCGAAATGACTAAGAATGCCCACATGATTCAATCAGGCCAATTTCTTACTGAAGAAAGTGATCATAGGGGAGAACACAAACCATAGACGCAAACCCACGTGAGGCTCCAAATCTCAGAGCTGCTATTTACTGCTAGCTGGATTACCCTGGGGAATCAAGTTGCATAACATTCCAAAATACCAACTTTCCCAGACACCTACCTCATCAGGACTGTTTCGAGGATTAAATAAAAAAGCCCATGCTGCCACCAAATCAGTTAACTGGCAAACATAACCATAATAATTAACAATAAACATTACTTATATCCAGCTTGTCTCCTGAACCAATCACTGAGGGAACCCAAACAAGAGCCACTGTTTTACATATTATGAAAGATATGAAACCTCTATTATGTAGCCAAAACTCTAATGAAGATCCATCAAACTAGATCCAGCAGATCATTTCATGACTAATCCTTCATGTATTATAGTACCTTCACCCATGTTCCCCCCTCCATTTAAAAAAAATTCTTTTCAGTGCTTATTTTTGAGACAGAACATGAGCAGGGGAGGGGGCAGAGAGAGAGGGAGACACAGAATCTGAAGCAGGCTCCTGGCTCTGAGCTGTCAGCAGAGCCAGATGCGGGGAAATGGGGCTTGAACTCACGACTCGAACCGTAAGAGATCATGACCTGAAGGAAAATGGATGCTTAACTGACTGAGCCACTCAGACACCCTTCCCCCAATCCCTTTTTGAAGCAAAATCTAAATGCGTGAGGATGTATCTCTAAAAAACTAAGAACTTAAACCACAATACCAGTATTACATAGGAGAAAACGAACAGTTTGTCTTTATTCTTGAGGCCAAGTTGCTGTCTTGTTACAGCAGTGAAGCAATTCAACTGTACTTGGTTTTGCTCGATGTTCCACTACTGTAAAAAGCATGGATAAAAGCAGCAAATATGGCTTCACTTACAACTAATGCTCTCCTAAAAACACTGTTGGTAGCAAAAGGGATGTTCTATCAAAGCAAAAAAATCCAAACCTGACTACACATGGACCAACTGAGAGAGGGGAAAAAAAGTGAAAGGAGGGCAGTACCATAAATCACACAAAAGAACATTACAGAGGCTTAAGTTAATGCAGATTTACGTAGTAATATGCAATGAGGTTCATATCGACAATTCCGTATTAGTATGCACATTATGTAATAGTTTCATTTTAAATTAGCCATGTCTGAAAGACATTGCTACATGTTCATAAGTTCTTGTTTACCAGTTAAAACATGTTCATTAGTTTAGAACAATTTCAAGAAAATAGGAGACCCCCTGAATTCTTCACCTAAACCCCCCTATCCTTAAAAGAAGGCACATCCTGGAGTGCCTGGCTGGTTCAGTCAGTGGAACCCATGACTCAATCTTAGGGTTGTCAAGTTTGAGCCCCACTGGTAAGTGTAGAGAATACTTAAAATCTTTACAAAAAAAGAAAAAAAAAAAAGGCATATCCTTTAATCTAGCAGTTCCCAAAGAAATAGTTATTTCAGTTACAAGTGGAAGATCTAATGATTTAATAGAAGAAAATTAAGTTTAGAACATTATTCAATCATTTGCTGATATCAGTGTTCTATCAAAATAAGGAAGTGACTCAGAACTCACCTTTGTCAATATGAACTTCTAGAATCTTCTTTTCTCGAACTATCTTCCTTCCATTGCAGCTTTTACATCTATCTTTAGGACTGATCCGTTCCCCATGGCCCTGGCACTCCATGCACACAGATTGAATTTGCTGAACCATTCCAGGTCCTATCTGATGAATTCTTATTTGCATTCCAGTACCTCGGCAATTGGGACAACATTCTACCGCTCCTTTCTTACCACCTCGGCCTAAACGGTTTAAAAAGAAATGTTGGAATTTAGTATTGGATATGATGAATGTTTTAATATTAATCAAAGTTCTTAAACACTACAGTTTCCAAGGTTTGATGGAATGCTGTCCTAAAAATCTACGATTCAGCCTTTTTATATTTCACAAAATATAGCCACCACCAGCTTCAGTTAATAGATAACATTTTTATTGTCTTTCCAAAGAACCATTTCAGATTTTTAAATTTTTTTTAATGTTTATTTATTTTTGAGATAGAGACAGAACATGAATGGGGGAGGGTCAGAGAGAGAGGGAGACACAGAATCTGAAGCAGGCTCCAGGCTCTGAGCTGTCAGCACAGAGTCCAATGTGGGGCTCGAACTCACAGACCGTGAGATCATGACCTGAGCCGAGGTCGGACGCTTAACCCACTGAGCCACCCAGGCGCCCCCAGATTTTTGTTTTAAACATGTGCTCCCAAAGCACAATTTTTAGGAATACTTTATCTGTGAGATGAGAACATTTTAAAGCATGTATTCTCTTTAGAAAATACCTTTATTTCAAACAAGTAACTTAAGATTACATGTTCTCACCCAGAAACTGGTCTAAACAGTTAAGTGTCCAAAAAAGAAGACACTGTTTAAACCATTATTACAAATCAGGGAAGCCATTAGAATGACATAAGAGTTTTAAAGAGAACAGAAGTGTTCAACTCTGAATAATGTTGAGGAAAAAAAAGACACCACAAATTAGATTGATCCCAACTGTATTTAAAACATACAAGGGGCCCCTGAGTGGCTTAGTTGGTTAAGGTCCAACTTCAGCTCAGGTCATGATCTCATGTTTCATGAGTTCAAGCCCCACATCAGGCTCTGTGCTGTCACAGCAGAGCCTGCTTCGGATCCTGTCTCCCTTTCTCCTTGCACCCCTCCCATCCATAATAAACAAACGTTAAAAAAAAAAAAAAATGGAATAAAACACACACGTGGAAAAAGGTGGTAGATTCAGGAGGTTTTCTTCATACTCGTACTCTCCAAGATTTAGGTAGAGTACTGTCAGTTTTATTTATCTAGAAGAGCTTTGGTCTCATTTTCACTTATAGTAAAGGTGTGAAAAGACCATACCTTCACATTTGTCGCAAATCACATTCTTTTGCAGAGCTAGTTTTCTTGTTGCACCATTATATAAATCTTCTAAGGTTACAGAGAGCTGATGCACAACATTTTTACCTAGAATGAATGACAGCTCGTTAAAAATCGAAGACATTTCTTATGTTTGTGTTCATTGCACTTTAAAAATAGTAAAGAATAATGAAAGACTAGTCTCACAGGACACATCTGTTGAGCACCTATCACATACATAGAAGTTGGCCACATTATCACACGTGATCCACGAACTATGATGTAATTTCAGTTGAGGAAAACTGGGTGACATTGAATAATCTGCCCGAGGACATATATGTGGCCATCTTATAAACCATGCTAATCAAAAACCTCAACTGCAAAATCACTTGGGAAATCGATGTTATTTAAATAGGTTTCACAATAAATTAATCCAAACTGCATTTCTGTCCTAATATACTCTAAACCTTTCACTTAGTATTATATTGAACATGGCCAACCATTTCTTCATCCAAAAATCCTTCAGCAGAGTTCCAACTAAACAAAATTCGCAAGGAAAGCAGACATATTTATTCAGTCTCTACAGAAGGCTATTAATTTCCACTTCTTTCTGAAGCGTGGCATATTTACTTTTGGGGCAACAGTAAAGACTGTATTTCTCATACAGTCCTATTCAATACACCTACAACAATAGAAACGTTTTATATCCATGATATCTAATACAGTAGCCACTAATCACATGTAGCTATTTAGCACCTAAGAATGGCTACTATACAGAAATTTATTTAAATGTGGCCAGTGGCTATAAAGCAGTGCCATATCTCACCTCAAAATGTGAAACGGAAAATAGAGATTGCATAAGGATACAAAGGCTACAAAGAAGTCACTTGCCAATAGTTAATAAGTTCCTAGCTAATGATTCTTCCACAATGACTTTTATCCACCAGGAATGAGTACTGCCTTAAGCCTCAGTGAAAAACCTCCCTCACTCTTATCTGCAGAGCATGCCTAAAGAGTATTATTAGTTTCCAATGAAGCACCATTAACTGCATCCTTTAACTCCTAGCTCCACCTTTGGTTCTGTATCAAATACAGGTCCATGTAGTTGATTCTGGCATGCTAAAAACTGCCCTTCTTTACCTTTATAGATTTGAGACTACAGAGAAGGGAGAGCAAACAATTCCTGAAGTGTGACTTATCCTCCAGTTTCATGACCAAAAAACCTTTTAATGGGAGTCAGACTTTGCTAGTCCATTCGTTAAAAAAATTAAAAAATCAAAACAAAACAAAAAAAACCCAGCTGTTTTTCTGTGGGACAAATCATCCTAAGTAATTAACTTTGATTACAAATTGTTTTAAGTTCCTTAACTACATTTTTGTTAAATGTTAGGGGTACATATTTTAAAATATTTTAAATTGAAGCGAGATTAAACAGACTGTAAGCTACTGGGAGATAATAAAAGCTAATCCTGACTCTGATGCCTTGCTACATATGACCCCGAGGAAATTTTAAATTTCTGAATTTTAACTCACTTTGAACAAGGCCACCACCTCCAACTGGGCTGGAGGGTGGGGGAGGGGTCAAATATCTCTAAAAAGGGTTTTGAATACTATGTTCCTATACTCTATTCCTTTACCTAAGGGTTGCTAACCTTCCAAATGTCATACATATTGGAGAACTTTACAAGCACTTGTTAGAACTTGATTGACTTAGCTGTTTTTGGTTACATCTCACTTTAAAAAATTACATCAAAGTGGCACTTTGTCAGTTTGCAACTTTATACCAACATGTAAACAAGCATTTCAAACAGGTGATTTCTCAACAATTTACTTTCACAAAGGGCTACTTTAATTTGCTGCATGTGGACTAGGTTATTCTTACCTCTCCTCTCTCTCTGCATCCTTCCTCCTCCTCCAAAAAACATATCAAAGATGTCCATGGGGGAGCCAAAACCACCACCTGCTCCACCTTCTTTAATTGCCTGTTCTCCTCCTTTGTCATATAATTCCCTTTTCTTCGCATCAGAGAGCACTTCATAAGCTTGAGAAATCTGTTTAAACTGTTTGAGAAAGAAAATTTCCCTTCAGAAAAAAAGTGTTGCAAAAACAATCACTGTATTACACATACTCATTGTCAGACTGCAATGGAAATAGTATATACCTGGCAAAGAATTACACAGCTACATTTAAGACTGAACACGTAAGAAAAAAAAAAAGTAGGAGTACATCACTTGCCTTCTCTCCTTCATTTGGATTCTTGTCAGGGTGGTACTTCAAAGCCAATTTCCTGTAAGCCTTTTTCAATTCTTCCTGGGTGGCATTGGGTTTGACCCCCAAAACATCATAGTAAGTAGTTTCTTTCACCATTTTCTACAGCCTGAAATAAAATGCGATTTTAACTTTCAACTATTAATTTTAATTAGGAAAAGTCAGAATTAAGGCAGAGAAATCTTCCCTTTCCCAAATCTGATAGAACACTGCCTTCCCTAAACTTCAGAGAAGGTAACAAATCCTTTGGTAATTCAGCGATAAATTCTTACTAAATGTCGGCTAGTAATTATCGGGGAATAATTCACAGGCCTTTCTCTGTAGCAGCTGGTCCCCACTCTCCCACAGGAAAGCTCCATACTTAACGCCACTATTATCCGGATTCTTCCTGTTTCTCTTTCCCAGTATGACAGCAGTAATCAAAAAGAGCACCAATAGGCTCAGTTCTTACGTTATCCTTATCTTCCGGTAAATCGGATAAGCCCTACACTCCCTAGATAAAAAAACATTTGGACACGGGGGAGGAGGGAAAGGAGTGGTTTATGAAACTGATTTTAAGCCACCACAAAGCAAGCTCTCCCCCCGGCAACCTTAAGGGTGTTTCTCAATCAAAGAACTTATAGCATCTCTACTTTCACTACCGAACACCTCTCGCCCCCACGAGTCAGCGTAGTTTCCATGGCGTTAGGTTGCCCCCTACGTTAGGTGCAGACCGTTACGGTTTTCTTCCTCCCACCTGGGACCGAAGGGGTGGGAGAACCCCAGCCAGCCCTCAACAAAGAGAAGCTCGGAGAAGCCACCGCAGCCTCCGCCCCGCTCCCTCCGCAGCCCCTCGCCCCCTGGCTCCTTCCGCGCGTGCGCGAATGGTCGCCCACCCCTAGCAAGCCGGAGCAGAGGGGACGCGGGGGCGCGCACGGAAGGGGGGTCGATTGGAAAGCTGAGGGCTCCAAGTCCTTGGGGACCTCGGGCTAAATAGAGTGGAAAATGCTTCAGGAAACATCTCGAGCCCACTCACCGCGTGCGGAGGACTGCTGCGGCAACACACCAGCCCTCCCAAAAAGAAAATCGTGAATACAGGAACCGACAACCCTCCCGCCCACGCGGAGTCAACCGCCTCCGACCGCGGCTCCATCCGGCTTCCCCGTGCCGACAATGGCGCCGGCCTTGGGACGAGAGGAAGCGCGAGAGCTGAAACTCACCGGTGAGGGGGCCGAGGCCGGTGTGGGGGAGCGGGAAGGAGCGCGTTGCTGGGCGCAGCTCGGGCAGCCGCCGCTCCTCCGCTTTTCAGCGAGCGTTCTGGAAAGTTCCGCCCGGCGCGCCGCAGCCGTCGTCTTTTGTAGCCGAGTCCTGGCGCGTCACTCGACGGAAGTCCCGCCCCTTTCGCCGCTGCCACCGCCCCGCGGTTACCTAGGCAACGGCGCGGGGGCGCTCGGACTGGGAGGAGCTGTGCCGAAGGGCCTTGTGGGGGTGGGCGCGAGCCTTGGTTCCTGGCGCTCGTGGAACTTTCTGGAGTTCCTTCCTCCACCCAGTGGGCCGGGGAGCGCGGAAGTCTTGGGCGGGAGCGGGGATTGCTTAGGAGCGGTGCAGTACCCGGCCAATTCCGGAATCCCAAATGCGCGGGGCCGTGGCTGCGGCCTGTGATGGCGTGGAGGGCTTGGGAACAGAGCCCCGTGAGGGAGCGGAGTTCGGAACGAGAACCTCTCAGAACAAAGCCCTCCCTTCCTCCTCCCCGCCGGCCCCTCTTTTGCCTCTTTGGGCGTCTCTAACTGGCTTTGTTCCTCAGCCTTGAGATTCTGGAAGCCCGCTGGGGAAGAAATGCCGAGCAAAGGGGTTTGGGCTTGTTCTGGGCAACCTCACAGGCTTTGGATCTTGCTCCTTTTTACGCGTAGCCCGTGGCCTTGTAATCCATCAAGTTGCAAGTGGGAGGAGTTCTTTGTGAAAGTCCTGTCTCCTGTACACATGTTATTTGCCTTGGCCCTGGCTGTGTCCTACACGTTGGACACAGGGAAATGTTGGAAATGCCTTGGTGCAAACTTAGGGCCTTGGACTCCTGGCCTGGCATTCACCCTGTTGGCTAGAGAGGGGCAGCAAGCGTGGCTAACAAGTCGTTTTAATTGACCTAAATTTTAAGCCCTACCAGTCTGTAAACTTGGGTTTACAGTCTGTAGAGTGAGTATATGCGCTTTCAAATGAGTCTGGGGGCATAATGGAAAACGGAGTCTGTTATATTCAGTAATCCCAAACATCGGAGTATCTACAACCAAAGAAGATGGAGATGCAAAGATGAAACCTGGTTCATGTTGCGTAGACTTTAGTGGGGAACCGGACATGTCAATGGACTTAAGGGAACCACAAAATAGAGGTCAGCAGGGGAGAGACTCCTATATCAAATCTGATGGAACAGGGAAAGCGTCCATGGGAAGGTAGCAGTTGAGCTGAGTTTTAAAGAAGGGAGAAGAGCTTTCCCAGCAAAGGACAAAGCACAAGGGAAGGCTAAGGGGTGAAAGAATGTGATGCTTCTTGGAAATTGCAAGTAATTGGATACTGCCAGAGCTAAGGTTGCTGGTGGCCGGAGGCTAGTCTTCAGAGCTATTTGGGGGAACACCCTTTTGATGTATCTTGCTAAGCTGAGGATTTTGAACTTGACTCTGGAGGCCTCCTGATAAGCACCTTTTCAGACTTAATAACTCTTTTGTTTAAACTGGGCACCCAGTCACACCAAACTATCTGCTGTTTTCCAAAAACGCTTTACTTCTCTGTGCTTTTGCTCTGGCTGACAAGACCTAATCTTTTTTTTTTTTTTTTTTTTAATTTTTTTTTTTGGGAGGGGGACCCAGGCCAGGGGGGGGGGGGGGGGGGGGGGGGGGGGGGGGGGAGACACCGAATCTGAAGCAGGCTCTAGGCTCTGAGCTGTCAGCACAGAGCCCCACGCAGGGCACAAACCCACGAACCATGAGATCATGACCTGAGTCCATGTCAGATGCTTAACTGAGCCACCCAGGTGCCCCTGACAAGACCTAATCTTTAGGTCTTGTCATTACCTTCTCGACTTATCAGCTCTGGTATAAACTTTTTTATTTTAACCAACACTTATTAAAAGTCTAATACTGCCAGGCAGAGTACTAGGGTTTGGTAATATAAAGATCATTTAAATTCTGTTCCCTGCCTTCAAGAACCTCATCACACAAAAAAGGACGAATTGTGTTCTAAATGCCAGTAAAGGAGTATTGAGGTGCTGAACTTTGCACCATGCAGATGGGTATCCCAGATCAAGAGACCAGCAAGTGTAAAAATATGAACAATTCATAGAGAACAGTAACAATAAATTTTGTTCATATGTTTTGAGGTGTTTTCGTTCTAAAATTCCGACTTTACCATGGCATAAACTATGTGTTTGTCAATCTAACATTGGTTAAGCATATAAGTAGAGTATATATGTTAAATCACTTTGAGTTTCCCCAATAAATAGTACTAAGTCTAGTGTTTCTTAAATATTACTGTATTTAGTGTTTCCTTTAGCCTCAGGGATTCAGTTGAAATTCCCACAACTTTGAGAAAGATGGAAGTCAACGTAAGGCTATAAAATGTGATATTGAAAATTCTTCTAAAACCTGCAAGCAAAGTGAGCTAAACTCTTTATTAAGAATAAAATAGGGGGCCCTGGGTGGCTCAG
The DNA here is from genome assembly GCF_023721935.1 of Panthera uncia. Lineage (NCBI taxonomy): Eukaryota > Metazoa > Chordata > Mammalia > Carnivora > Felidae > Panthera > Panthera uncia. The sequence continues at coordinate 53,925,093 of NC_064807.1, read as the reverse complement.
TCGGTTGAGCATCTGACTTCGGCTCAGGTCATGATCTCACAGTTCATGAGTTTGAGCCCCGCGTCAGGCTCTGTGCTGACAGCTCAGAGCCTGGAGCCTGCTTCAGATTCTGTGTCTCCCTCTCTCTCTGCCCCTGTTCTGCTCTTCCCCCCCTCATGCTCTGTCTCTCTTTCCTTCAAAAATAAATAAAAACATTTAAAAAATTAAAAAAAAAGGGGGTATAAAAGTTGGTTTTAAGAAAAGGAAAACTATGTGCTTGTTTGCTTGTATGTGTATAGAATATTTCTCAAGGATATCCCAAAACTTGTAATATGGTTGCCTTTGGGGAGAGAAGAATGGGAGGGAGATATTTCACAATTTATCATTTTGTAACTTTGGAATGTTTATTTGTAGTATTTATTTAAAAAATTAAACTTAAGGGGTGCCTGGGTGGCTTAGTCGGTTAAGTGTCCAACTCTTGATTTTGGCTCAGGCCATGATCTCATGGTTTTGTGAGTTTGAGCCCCATGTCCATGCAGAGCCTGCTTGGGATTTTCTATTTTTTTTTTCTCTCTCTCTGCCCCTCCACTGCTTGAGTTTTGTCTCTCAAAATAAATAAATAAACTTAAAAAAATTTAAAAAGTGTAAAATTCTCTCCTGTCAACTGAAGCTTTGAACTAGTAATTTGTCACCCCAGTAGCAAAGTTGGCTAATTCTTGGTAGCCTTAAAACTGTAGTCACATGTGTTCTAATATTTTTCCTTCATAGAAACTTAATGATGCTAAAAATATGTCCTGCGGCATCTGGTGTCTCATTCGGTTAAGTGTTTGACTCTTGGTTTCAGTTCAGATCATGATCTCGAGGTTTGTGAGTTTGAGCCCCTCATTGGGTTTTGAGCTGACAGTGCGGAGTCCGCTTGTGGTTCTGTCTCCTCTCTCTGCTCCTCCCCTGCTCATGTGCTCTGTTTCTCTTTCTCTCTCAAAATAAATAAACTTTAAAAAATTTAAAAAAAAATAAAAATATGTCTTCATGAAAAATCTAGCTTTTCAGTAAAAGAACTCAGCACTTTTAAGCATTCTTATTTACATAAAATAATATGAAAAGATTAGCAGTAAGTTAGTATGTGAGTTTTTTTGGTAAAGATATGGTATATCATACATGCTATTTGCAACTTGTACTTTTCACTTAATTTATTGTCATCGTGTCAGAATAAATAATTAATTTTTAAAAATGTATTTGTTTTTTGAGAGAACATGTGTGCACACATTCGCATGCAATCGGGGGGAGGGACAGAAGGAGAAGGAGGGAGACAGTCTTAAGCAGGCTCCATGCTGAGTGAGGAGCCCAATGCAGGGCTCCATCTCACAACCATCAGACCATGACCTGAGCAGTAATGGAGTCAGACACTTAACTGACTGAGCCACCCAGGAGTCCCTTACCTTGTTATTTTTATTTTATTTTATTTGTTTATTTATTTTTTTAAAGTTTATTTATTTTTGACAGAGACAGAGTGCAAGCATGAACAGGGGAGGGGCAGCGAGAGAGGGAGACACAGAATCCGAAGCAGGCTTCAGGCTCCGAGCTATCGGCACAGAGCCCGATGCGGGGCTCGAACTCACGAATCATGAGATCGTGACCTGGGCCGAAGTTGGACGCTTAACTGACTGAGCCACCCAGGCGCCCCTTGTTATTTTCCATGACTTCTTAGTATATAGTATGCAGGCACTATAATTTAACTATTCCCCTACTGATAAACATTTTGGCAATTTCCAGTGTTTTATAAATAGTGCTGCTGAGAAATTCTCAAATATAGCTTTGGACACTCATGCCAGTATTGCTGTGAGATGGACATCTAGAATGGAAATTGGTGGGTCAACGTAAATGCAGGTTTAAAATTGTAATAAGTAAGTACGCTTTTCCTCTTTTGGTTTTTGCCTTTCTTTTCTTTTCTTTCTCCCTCCCTCCCTCTCCCCACTCCTTCATTTGTTATGTTTAGGAAGCTTTCACCAAGCCAACATTATAAATGTATTCTCCCAGGTTTTCTTCTAGTTCTTTCATGGTTCCGGTTTTTACACTTAAGTCTTCATTCTATCTGGAATTGATTTTGGTGTAAACTCTGGGGATTACTTATTTGTAAGTAACTGAATTTTATTTTTCTTCAAATGGTGAGCTAGTTTTTCTGTTTTTTTTTTTTCCTTAATGTTTATTTTTGCAGGCACAAGTTGGGGGAGGGGCAGAGACAATCCCAAGTAGTCTCTGCACTTTTGGTGCAGAGGTCGATGTGGGGCTTGATCTTACAAACCGTGAGATCATGACCTGAGCCAAAATCAAGAGTCAGACACTTAACCACTTGAGCCACCCAGGCACCCCTTGATCATTTCTTCTTGAAGTTGTTACTAAACATTGTCTTTTTGTTGTTATCATGAATGGTCTCTTGTTTTACCATTATGATTTATTTCAGTGGGATGCTTCATAACTTTCCATAACCATGTGACCAGGATACAGGTATCCAAGGAGGTAGCTGGCGATAGCTAGAGGCATGGCAGAAGCCAAGTCATTAGGGCTTGAGCACTATGCTAGTAGTTTGAAATTCATCTTGAAAAAATACTGGAGGATCCTAGGGAGGATGGTGATATAACCTCTAAGATCTGACTTTTATCTATCTGAGTGCCTGTCAGGCACTGTGCTAAACTTTCCACAAATGTTGTCATATTTTAATCCTTACAGCAACCCCATTTTTATAGATGACTTGATCATATTTACATTTTAGAACAATCATTTGGGTGCTAATGTGAAAGAAGGATTCTTAGAAAACTTTTATGGTGAGAGAGAAGATGAGAAGTGTTGAGGCCTAAGTGATAGAAATGGAGAGAGAGAGAACTAGAAACAGAAACATAGAGGTGGAATCTGCAGGTCATGGTAACTAGAAGCAGAGATGAGGGAGAAGGAATCATGGCTGACTTCCAACTTTCTGGCCTGAGCAACAGGATGGTTGGGGGTGCCCTTCCTGTGATGGGGAGCCCAGAAAGAGGAGGAGGAGAAGGCTGTGGTGGGTCAGAATTGGGGAGGGTGAAGATGAGTCCAATTTTGGATGTGTAGAATTACTGCTATACTCTTTTTTTTTTTAATGTTTATTTATTTATTTTAAGAGAGGGAGAGAGCAAGAGCGGGGAAGGGGCAGAGAGAGAGAGAGAGAGAGAGAGAGAGAGAGTCCCAAACAGGCGCCATGCTGCCAGTGTACTGTGTGATCATGACCTGAGCCAAAATCAAGCGTTGGATGCTTAATGATTCAGCCACGCAGGTGCCCTTGCTGTACTTTTTTCTTTAGATTAAAAAAAGAAAATTTTTATTGGAAAACATAAAATAGAAAGTAAATCTCAGCTAAAATGCTGTTTCTTATGCTTGTATAAATTAAATTTTTTTTTTTTTTTGGAGAGAGAGAGAGAGTGAGTGTGTGTGAGCGGGAGAGGGGAAGAGGGAGACAGAGAGAGAGCAAATCTGCATGGAGCTCAACACAGGGCTAGATCTTACAAAGAATTGTGAGATCATGACCTGAGCTGAAATCAAGAGTTAAACTTCTTGATGGGGTCCCTGGGTGGCTCTGTCAGTTAAGCATCTCACTCTTGATATCTGTTCAGGTCATGAATCTCGAGGTTCATGGGTTCAAGCCCTGAATTGAGTTGATGGTGTGGAACCTGCTTGGGATTCTCTCCCTCTCTCTGCTCTTCCTTCCAGCCCCACCCCTGCACACATGTGTGCTTGTGTGCAAGCTCTCTCTCTCAAAAATAAACGTTAAAAAAACTGTCTTTAAAAAAAATTTCATGAAACATTTAGTTTTTGTTTTTGTTTATTTTTGGGGAGAGTGCAAGCAGGGAGGGGCAGAGAGAGGGGGACAGACGGTCTGAAGCAGTCTCTGTGCTGACAGGCTGACAGCAGTGCGCCTGATATGGGGCTGAAAGTCACTAACCACCAGATCATGACCTGAGCCGAAGTCGGACACTCAACCAACCGAGCCACCCAGGTGCCCAGAAACATTTAGTTTTTAATTGACTGTGGGGCCTAGTGGGGCTGGAAACATTTTTTTTTTTTTTTTTTGAGGATCACCAATTTGTTCTTGTTCTCCTATTACCTCTGTGACTATACATGGTTTAGTTTTAGTTTTCTTTATAAACTCTTCTTCTTTCTAACCCCTCACCTCCCCCCTCCAGGTGTTAAGAAAATTTTTTTAATGTTTATTTATTTTTGAGAGAGAGAGAGAGATGAGTGCGAACAGGGAGGGGCAGAGAGAGAGGGAGACACAGAATCTGAAGCAGGCTCCAGGCTCTGAGCTGTCAGCACAGAGCCTGATGTGGACTCAAACCCATGCGTGAACTGACTGAACCACCCAGGTGCTCCCTACCCCCACCCCCATGTGTTATTTTTTAAATACACTTTTTATTTTAGAATAGTTGAGGATTTTCAGAAAAGTTGCAGGGATAGTACAGAGAATTCCTTTATACCTGGCATGCAGTTTTCCCTATTGTCAACATGTTAAAATGGTAGTCACAACTAATAACCAATACTGATACATTATTAGTAACTAAAGCTCATTATTTGTTTGTTTGTTTTTTGAATTTCCTTAGTTGTTACTAAATGTCCCTTTCCTGTTCCAGGACCCCATCCAGGATACCACATTGCTTTTAGTCATCATGTCTCCTTAGGTCACTGTTTTTGTTTTTTAGTATTTATTTTTGAGAGAGAGAGAGAGCACAAGTAGGGGAGCGGCAGAGAGAGAGGGAGACAGAGAATCAAAGCAGGCTCTAGGCTCCAAGCTGTCAGCACAGAGACCGACGGGGAACTTGAACTCACAAATCGTTGAGATCATGACCTGAGCTGAAGTCAGACCCTTAACTGACTGAGCCACCCAGGTGCCTCTCCTTAAATCCCTCTTAATTGTTACTTTCTCAGATTTTTTTTTTTAATGTTTATTTTTGAGAAAGACAGATACAGAGTGTGAGCAGGGGAGGGACAGAGAGAAAGGGAGACAGAATCCGGAACAGGCTCCAGGCTCCAAGCTGTCAGCACAGAGCCTGACGCAGGGCTCCAACCCACAAACCGAGAGATCATGACCTGAGCCGAAGTCGGACGTCTAACCAATTGAGCTACCCAGGTGCCCCAGTTCTCAGATTTTTAAAATTTATTTTTCTTATTTTTGATGACCTTGACAGTTTATTTTTAATGTTTATTTTTCAGAGAGAGAGAGAGAGAGAGAGAGAGAGAGAGAGAGAAAGAGAGACAGAGCATGAGTGGGGGAGGGGCAGAGAGAGAGGGAGACACAGAATCCAAAGCAGGCTTCAGGCCCTGAGCTGTCAGCATAGAGCCCGATGTGAGGCTCTAACTCACGAACTGTGAGGTCATGACCTGAGCTGAGGTTGGCTGTCAACCAACTGAGCCACCCAGGCTCCCCAACCTTAGCAGTTTTAAGGAGCACTCACTAGGTATTTTGTGGAAGGCCTTTCAATTTGGGTTTGTCTAATGTTTTTCTCATGGTGAGATTGGATTTATAGTGTCAAAACTCAAACTCTGCACACTGAGAAAATAAACCAGAAAGATGAGTTTATTGCAAGGCTTTCTACCTACAAGCTGGGGAACTCAGGGCAACTGGAGGAATGAGTTTCAAGTTGCCACAGTCTAAGTGATTTTTCGTGGGGTAAATGTGGAAGTTGTTTGGTTTTTTCAGATGATTGGTTTCTTAGCAGTCTTTTCTTATTTGGGTCAGGGTAGCTGAGTCAGGGGAATGAGGAAGTCCAGAGATGGCATGAACAAACTTGGCATTTGGGGATTGGCTGGTGTGCTTTCTGATTTCTGAGGAGAACTGGAAATTCCTGTAAGATTGGGTTAAGTTTCCTTTATATGCCCGCATTAACCATCTCCATTTTGCCCCTGACATAAGTGACTCCATTTTAGTTTGGTTCTACAACAACTTTGGGAGAGTAACACCACAGAGTTAAAGTGCTTAGTTTCATCGTATCATATCAAAGCCTATACTATGAACATGATCTATCACTATCAATGTTTGCCTGATCCCACCTGGTGAGGTAGCACTTGGTAGGTTTTTCCATTATAAACTTATTCCTTGCCTCAGTCCTCTCCCCCTTTCCATAATGTACCCTTTAGAAGGAAGTCTTATTTATCTTGATGCCATTGGTGTAAAAACATGGTCTGGCATAAAGTAGGCATTCAGTAAGTGTTTGTTGAACTGAACTGGGTCTCTATTATTTTGTGAGTCTCACAAAAGTCCTGCCAGATAGTGTTCTCTATTTTATCAATAGGAAAGTAAAAATTTGAAAATTTGAGTAACTTACCCAAAGTCAGACAGTAAGTGATCAAGTTTGGAATTTGAACTCAGTCTCTCTGAATGCAAAGCCTGTGTTCTTTCCCCATACCGCTCTGGCTTCATAGAGGGTTGTGTTTACGTTGGCCATTTTCCCTAAGTACTTGTAATACAAAAGTGTCCATAGATTATGTGGTTAGTTCTTTGGTTACATGGAAACTTAATTCTTCAATAATTCATCTTTTCAATTTAAAGTTATACTTCAAACCTCTCCGCCTCAAATTTGGCAGACTTCTGTGCCATGTATTGCTTGATCTAATTCCAATGGAAAATCTTCTTTTTAATTCCCTGCAAAGTTGTGGAGAGTGGGTTGTATCAGGGCCTTAATGGGAAAATGGGTACCAGTTAGGATACTATTACAATAGTATAAGACTGGCTACATAATTTGTGAGGCTCAGTGCAAAATGAAAATGCAGGGCCCTTCCTTATTAAAAAAATTATTAATAAATTCAAGACAGTGACAGCAGAGCATTAAATCAAACATGGGGCCCTTCTAAGTGTGAGACCCTGTGTGACTCCATAGGACACACACCCATGAACCTAGCCCTGTAGTAGAACTAGTAGGTAAAGAGAGTCAGTATGAAAGAAGTGGAAGTGAGAATGGAGAAGAGAGGGTGGTAACACAAGATATTACAGAGATAAACTTACAGGACTGGGTTGATGATCAGATATGATAGATGAGTGGGCAGATAAAATATGGAATGTAAGGTTTCTGATGGTGATGCCTTTTACTGACACTGGAAATCAGAGGACCTGGTTAGCTCTGAGGGGAAAGTGGTAAGTGCATTGTTTTTTTTAAAAAAATGTTTATTTATTTATTTATTTGGAGAGTGAGAGAGGCAGAAAGGGGGAGAGAGAATCCCAAGCAGACTGTGCTGTCGGTGTAGGGCCCAACTTGGGGCTCGATCCCACAAACCATGAGATCATGACCTAAGCTGAAATCAAGAGTAGTATGCTTAACCAACTGAGCCAACCAGGTGCCCCGTAAGTTCAGTTTTAAACACATTAGTATCCACAAGTAGTCAGGAACACTTGGATCTACAAATATACAGAGAAAAAGAGCTGGAGAATTAGAGTGTTCCAATCTGATAGTACTGAAGACTTTAACCGTTTAAAGAAAGTATTCATGTATTTTCTGTATAATTGAGAAATAATATTTGTATTGATGAAAAACAAGTTACAAAGTATTACTGTGTTTATAAGAGACATATATTCAATCTGAAAGTAAAAGTTTGCAAAAGTTTGTAGTAAAAGAAAGGCATTTATGGTAGAAATAGATTTGTAGCCACATATTTTCTGTTGCCAATACCATAGTACATTATTCAAAATAGGCTCATAGTTTACTGTCTTTTGATTTTTTGTTGAGCTCCCACAATCTATCTGTTGCTCTATAGAATGTATAATTTTAAAAGCTTAAATTAAAAAAAATTTAAATTAAGGCTTACATTAAATTTTTATTTTTACATATCTCTGTTTTTGATAACCGACATGTAATCATTTTTATATTTTCGTAGTATATTTTATAACTCTCTTTTCTTTCTATTACTTGTGTACATTTTCTGGGGGGAGGTTACAGGGCAGTAGGGACAGTCTGAAGTTGGAAGTCAGGTTTAAGTTCTGGCTTTGCATCTTATTGGCTACGTGATCTCAGGAAAATTACTAAACTTATCTGAACATAGTTTCCTTATTGGCAAAATGGAGATGAAATTTACTTTGCTGGAGATATAACTATAAGTGAAAGATCTTTGTAAGCTTTAAATTTCGTAAATCCATACCCTTTAGCTTTGTACCCAGGGCACTTCTTGAAATCAGGCTCCACCTCCTTCCCAGATTCATCTCCAGTAACCTACCTTTCCCAAAGTGGCTTCCTCATCATCCCCTGAACATGCCTTAACACTTTTCTGCTTTCTTAATTTTTCTCTAATTCATTTATTTCATCAACATTTACTGAGCACCTTACCTCCCTCAAGGCTTTGTTTAAATGTCACCTCAATGAGACCTACAATGTCTACCCTAATCAAAGTTGTGATCTCCTATTCCTCCTCAGCTCTCCAAATCCTCCTTAGCCTGCTCTACTTTTTTTTTTTTCCATTGCACTCATGACATAGCACATTATTTACCTGTTGTCTCTTCTCTCTATACCCCTTTCCCAATAGAACTAAAATTTCACTTGGGCAGGCATCTTTGTTTTGTTTTATGATGCATCCCAGGCATCTAGAACATTGCCTGGTACAGAGTAGGTACTCAATAAATGTTCATTGAATGAATAAATGAATATGAATTGTGCCAGACTTTAAGCTAGGTGCTGAGTATCTATAGTCGTGCAGAAGCAGAGTTGGTTCCTGCCCTCGTGAAGTGTCTAGCTTAGCACAAGAGTGGCTTTCCTGTGGGCCTGGGCTGCCCTCTTCCAGGAAACGTCAGCATGACTAATTGCTGGGTTCAGAGTAGCCTTTCCTCTTAGCAGTGAGCAGTTTTCTGATAGTTTTAAGTTTTTTTTTTTTATTCTAATAGAAAGGAAGCAGGGCAAAAAGAATAATGCATTCTCTTAGTCTCTCTAAGTTAAAAGTCAACAATTTTTCCCAATGCAAAGACAGAATAGTATCCCCTTTAAAGTGCCAGGCCTGGTTGATAACTGAAAGGCATCATGAAGTATAGCTGGCTTACTTTTTCTTTTTCTTTTTCTTTTTCTAATGTGAAGGAAGATGGTTGCAATTTTTCATACTGTTGGAGAATGAGAGGATGTAAACATGTTTTTTGCTGTCTTTTTGTAAATTGTAGAAAACATGAGATCCTGACATTTCTTTTTTGAGGTCCTCTCTATGCAGTTGGTCAATATGAATTTTTATATTGCTAGACCTCTTTTTTAAGAAAAGAAAAAAAAAAGGAGCTCAAATTGCATGTATTTAAAGATAATCTGCTGATCCAGCACACTTAAAACAATGTGTCAGCAACTATTCTTTTTCTCACCCTGTTCTCACACAGGCAGCCACACAATCCAGGGAAAGTCCAAGGCTGGGGTCTACCTGCAAGATGGAATGAAGAATTAAGGAAGAATACTGCTGTACAGGTATGCAACTGAACTAAATGATTAAAAAATTTTTTTTAAACATTTATTTGTTTTTGAGAGAGCATGAGCAGGAGAGGAGCAGAGAGAGAGGGAGACACAGAATCTGAAGCAGGTTCCAGGCTCTGAGCTGTCAGCACAGAGCCTGATGTGGGGCTTGAACCCATGAACTGTGAGATCATGACCTGAGCCAAAGTCAGACACTCAACTCACTGAGCCACCCAGGTGCCCCTAAATGATTCTTAATATCCTTTCCAAACTGAGACTCTTGATCTACATAATTCGAATTCCTAAATTTTGTTTGTCCTCCTTTATTTGAATAATCTAGTTGATAACATTTTGTGTATATATATATGTGTGTATGTACATATATATGTATACACACACACACACACACACATATATATATATATATATATCTTGTAGGTAAATATTTTAATTCTTCATCTCACTTTGCTATCAAGCATTTTCCAATTTAATTTTGATGTTCCATCTGAATTTCCTTGTCTGCACATAAATTCTGATGTAGATATGAATTGTTTGTCCTCATGATCTTTTTGTCAGAAAAAAATTTGGTGAGAGGAAACTTGTGGAAGTAGCCTCAATTTGTTGTAAACAATTTCTGTGGTGTCCCATGAACCTCTGAAATGACATAAAAATCTAGTCTGCAAGATTTTTTTTTCAGTATTTTGCACTTGGCAGCAACTTAATTTTGTTTAACACTTGTCACATTGTGAATAAACTCTATAACATCTTTGACAGAACAAACAAAAGACTCAACTCAAGTAATGATCCTTATGCAAAGTCTTCTGTAATGCTCTTGACAGATTTATAAGCCCTCTTGTGTTGCCACATCATGCTGTGGACATACCTCTAACATAGTATAAATGTAAATGTGTATAGTATATTATAAACATTGATGGTGATGTCTACTTCCAGAAGAGTTCATAGCCATTTCTAGGGATACAAGAAGAAGCCAAAAAACCAAACAAACAAAAAATCACACACACACACACACACACACACACACACACACATGCCCCCACACACCAAGATGCCATAAATTAAAAGTGCAAAGAATGAAGAAATAAAAACACGGGTAGAGGCAAAACAGAGTCAGGGACAAAGCTAAAAATGGGAGTAGGAATGACCTTCACATTTGCTACAGCTGGCACATGAATTTATCTCTAAACTCTCAAGCCTCATTGGTCCCACAGTTCATGATGTCCGTTGATAATGAACAAACCCATTACTCTGGAGAAGTAACACTTTTCCTTGAACTGAGATCAGGTTGGACTGTCTCCCAGGGATGCTCATAAAGAGAACATTGTGTTATATCAGGAGCAGTGTCCTTGACAGCATCCCTGACAGGGTGGCCAATTCACAAGGATGCCTATTACAGCCGTATGGCAACACACCAAAAAGAGATTCAATGGGTTAAATTGAGGTGGAGGGCTATCTCAGTGATCATGGCTCCGCAACATTTTTATGTCCTGCACCTACCCCAGTTTCTGGCATATAGCAGGTGTCAAAAAGTATTTGTTGAGTGAATGTCAAATGGAGAAGGCCCAGGTTGAAGACTCTCTCTAGAAAGGCCCCTCTAATTTCTAAGACCTAACATCCTGCTCCCCAACTCTGCACCCCTTTTGTAGCTATCTAGCAATACAGTTATGAAAGAATCCTTCTACTCTTGGGTTAAACTGCCATTTCAGTATTTTCATGTTAAATTTCTTATGTTTTCCCCAAATATAGGAGTGAAGCCAGAGGCATCTGTGTATATGTATGCCTGCTGGTGGTGCTAGTGGTGGTGTTGGGTTTAGAAAGTACTGTACGCATCAAGCTTGGAACTCAGTTTGCAGGTGACCTTGCGAGTGCTACTGGCTTAAATCCAGACTCCCAAGTCCAGGCTTTCCTTTAGAGTAGAGGTAGGGCCTGCGATGATGCCAGGGTGCACCTTTGTCATTGGTTTCTGTGCTGAGCACCAGGAGGACCCAGTTGCAGGTTCAGTAGGGCATGAAAAGAGACCCAGTGCTGGGACACCTGGGTGGCTCAGTAGGTAGAACATCCGACTCTTGATCTCATCAAGAGTTCAAGCCCTACTCTGGGTGTGGAGCTTACTTAAAAAAAAAAAAAGAGTGCTGAACAAGCAGACACTGTTTCAGGGCTCTTCACAGCCCTGTAGGGAGAATGGGGTTGAGCTGAGTTCACAGGTCATTTTATTTTATTATTAATTTTTTAAATGTTTCTTTTTGAGAGAGCGAGAGGCAGGCCAGGGGAGGAGCATAGAGAGAGGGAGAGAGAGGATCTGAAGCAGACCCTTTGCTGATGCTGACAGCAGAGAGCCCAATGCAGGGCTTGAACTCACAAACTGTGAGATCATGACCTGAGCTTAAGTAGGATGCTTAACTGACTGAGCCACCCAGGCACTCCAGGTCATTTTAGCTGGCAGAATTGGAGGCTTGGGGGTAGGGCCTGGCATAAGGGTCTTCCTGGAGGATGTCAGCATCTCTCATTCCTAATGTCATTGACATTGTGAAGTGTTTCAGAGAAGAACTGAGTCTCTATGTGTAGGTTTTTGTCTACAGACTCACTACAGTGATATCTTCATCACAATGACGCTCTTATCTTCTAGTGTGTAACCTTACCTTATTCTTGCTTTTACAGCAATGGCACTGCCAGACTTAGGACAAGAAACTGGGGGAGGTGATGTAGTGGCTAAGAATATGGATTCCGGAAACTGACTCCCTGGGTTAGAACTCTGGCCCTGCAACAAGCAAGTTATTTATCCTTTCTGTGCCTCAGTTTCCTCATCTGTAAAAGGGGATGATAAGAGTACCTAGTTCATAGGGTTATTGTGAAGACTAAATAGATAATGAGGTAATATAAAATGCTTAGAACAGTGTCTACAAGTAGTGAACAAATGTTTGGCTAATAATAATAATGGTCAAAGAATTACTATTTTATTTAAACATAGGAACTAATATAGGTAAGTGAGTCAACGTGATATTGATTTACTAAATTATTCATTAAGTGCCTACTATGTGCTAGGGTCTTTTCTAGGTCAAGGAGTCAATGTTCACCATGGCACACAAATCCCTTCCCTAGTGGAGGTTACAGATGAATGGGGGCACAGACATTAAGCTAACAGCTACGCAAGTATATAAGGCAGTTCTCTTATTAAGGAAGTTGAACCTTGACCTGAAATTCATACATTTCAGTCTTAAGAATTCCAGCATACAGTAGAAACGGTGCCCTTTTGTTTTTATTTTTTTAAGAAAAGGGTGTTCTGGTTATCTAATACCATGGGACAAACTGCCCTCAAAATGTAACAACAGTCATTTATTTTCTCAAAATTCTGTAATCAGAGCAAGGCTTAGCAGGGATAGCTCATCTTTGTTCTGTGTGGTGACTGCTGGGAAGGGTTAACTAGGGCTGGAGGGGCCTTCCACGCTGGATTATTCACAGGCTGTCTGTTAGCCAGGAGCTCAGCTGGGATTGTTGGCTAGGACCCCAGTTTTCCTTCACATGATCTCTTCGCATGCTAAGTTGAGCTTTTCACAGCATGGCAGCTAGGTTCTGAAGAGGAGTACCCCAAGAGGATAGGCCATAATGTGCAAGCACTTATCAAGGTTTGGACTTGTTAACGTCCCACTGGCTACAGCCAGTCCTTTGGCCAAGTACAGAGTCAGTGTGGGGAGGGACTGTATAAGGGAAAAAATTCTGCAAGATGAGAATCAATGGGGTCTAATAAAGTAATAGATTACCACAGACAGGGTAAATCTACATTTTCCAAAAAATGTTTTTGTTCTTTTTTCTCTTCAATCAGTTTGCCATATTCGCTATCTCTAAGACATCAGGAAGAAGTCACATAGGTGGGAGGTGAGGTCTCTTCTGTATCAAAAGCCATCTGGAGAGTGGTTAAAAACTTTTGTTACAAATGATATAATTTAGAGTTATGTTATTCTATGTGTATAGAAAGAAAGATTAAATTTCATTAAACTATGTTGTTTTGACATGCAGAGATGGAGCTTTGCTGGTGAAAAGAATGACAAGGTAGGAGTGTCCTGGGGTTGTCTGAATAGTGTAAAAGCGTAGACATACAAATCTGTTGCCAAGAGGAGCCAAACCATGGTCAGCAAAATGCCACTGGGCATCCAATCTGAAGTATAAGAGCAGCTAGATCAGTGTCTGAAGGATTGGAAGGAAGGAAGGATACCAACAGGCTCAGGAGAGTAGAATAGCTCAGAGGTAAGTCTGTGAATGGTGGGTATATGCTGGCCCTGTGCTCACCAGACTGAAAGTCCCTTAAAGGGAGGAGCTGTGTCTCACTTGACTTCTCCATCTTCAACACTTAGCTCCCTGCCTAATACAGAGAAGGCACTCTAAGTGGCGAATGCATGTAGACATTAGGGGTTGAAGAAACTACAGAGTTGCAAACCATTCTCTCATTTTAAGATCCTCGTGCCATGAAAAAATTAGAATAATCCTTTAAAAATATGTCACTGTGGGGTGGTTGGTGGTGGTGGAGCTCAAAAAAAAGGTCACTCCTCTGATTAAAATCCTTTGATGATTTGCCATCTCATCTAGATATCCACATGGCTTCTTTTAGGTCTGTACTCAAAAAAGCCCTTTCATAATACACAGAATATCCTCATAATTTTCTGTCCTGCTTTTTCTTTATAGCATTTATCCCCACATGACATGTATATTTCTTTGTTTATGGTCTGTCCATCTCCAATAGATTGTAAGCTCTTTGAAGGCAGGAACGTTTTGTTCATGGTGGTAGCCATATATCTAAAACAATGCCTGACAAGTAGAAGGTGCTCAGAAATACTTGTTGAATGAGTAAACAAGTGTACCAGCCAATGGAGAACTAGAACTCTCTGATTTCATCCGGCTAGAGGTAAGACACTGGAGAATGTGGGATGCAGGTGTCCATGTGGGTTCCTACAGTCACGTCCCTTTACTAGTGGGAAGAGCTGATCTTGACAATTCTAAGATCTTAGGTCCTTCTGTTCTGGGAGTTATTGTTAACCATCTGTAATTATGAGGTTGAGGGTCTGGATAGTAGAGGACTCATGGTTTGGGAATTGTACCAATGGCAGCCCCATCATCTTTAAGTTAGCTAGAGTAGTTTTCAAGAACCTTGACTGTATGGGTTCAAGAAACTGAAAGAAAGGCCCTGTGTTTGGGTATGAGGACAGGCAAGGGGAGAGTGGTAGATGGGTTTTGGCCTTCTGTAAAAGTAAGAATGAACAATGAGTTTAGTCTTAATTGGATGGGCAGCGGAGGGCCACAGAAAGGATTTAAGTAGGGGAGTGACATGGTCAGATTGTGTTTTGAAATGTTTTCTATAGCTGCAGTGTGAATGGATTAGAGGGAGCAAGGGTGAGTTAGGGAGAAAAGAACATTCCAGAAAATAGCATCAACATCAAGGAATACATTTGGGCATTGCAGTTGGGCCAGAGCTTAGCTCATCTCATATAACCACCACTAGATTCTGTAATTGGTATTTTACTGTGCATGCTCTATCTCATTTCTCTTCATCTCTCTCTATTCATCTGCTTTTTAAATACAATTCAATAAATTGAAGATATCAGTATATTTTGCTTTTCAACACTTCAGCTTGCATATCATTAACTAGAGTTAGATATTTGTTTAAGGTTTTTTAAGGTAAAGTTTACATAGAAAGAAATGCACAAGTCTTAACTGTATCGTTTTGATGAGTTTCAACAAATGTACATATGGGTTAAGCCAAACCCTTATCAAGATACAGAATATCACCATCACCAAGAAAGTTCTCTCAAGTGCCTTTTTCAGTCAATCCCCGTCCCTACTTTTAGAGAGGCAATAGCTGTTCTGATTTTTTTTCTACTATAATTTTAGATTAGTTTTCCCTGTTCTAGATCCTAATATAAATGGCATCAGTATGAATGCTTTTAAGTAGGGTTCTTTTTTTTTAAATGATTATTTATTATTAAATTTTTTTTAAATTTATTTATTTTTGAGAGACAGAGACAGAACATAAGAAGGGGCAGAGACGGGAGGGAGACACAGAATCTGCAACAGGCTCTAAACTCTGAGCTGTCAGCACAGAGCCTGACTCAGGGCTCAAACTAATGAGCAGTAAGATCATGACCTGAGCCGAAGTCAGACGCTTAACCAAGTGAGCCACCCAGGCACCCCTATTTATTTTTGAGAGAGAGAGAAAGCATAGTGGAGGAGGGTTAGAAACAGAAGAAGACACAGAATCTGAAGCAGGCTCCAGGCTCTGAGCTGTCAGTGCAAAGCCTGATGTGGGGCTTGAACCCATGAACCCTGAGATCATGACCTGAGCTGAAGTTGGACGCTTAACTGACTGAGTCACCAGGGGTCCCTTGAGTAGGGTTCTTTTAATCATCATGGTATAATATGTATTATTTCCCTTTATAACACTTAAATCACCTTATGACATACGTTTGTGTGTTATTGTCAGCTCTTTCTCCACTAGACTGAAGGGGGGACTTTATTTTGTCCATTTCTGTATTCCTCATGCCTGAAACTGTGCTTGTAGCAGATACTCAATAAATATTTGTTTATTTAGGTGGGAAAAAAAGGAGAGACAGCTTATATATCTCAGAGTATTGGGGAGAAAGGGGTTGAACGGTAAGAAGTTCAGTATTACTGGTACAAGGCTGGCAATGAAGAAATGGTGGGAGGTAAGGCAGGATAAGTTAGAAAAACTTCTTGTGACTTTCTTCTTAGTATGCTTGTAAGAAATTTAAGGAGAGACCAGCACAACATCTGTGATTTATACAAATAAGAATTGCTGAATTGAAATAAAAGTTCCAACATGAACCATCAATGGTATGAATGTCACTACTTGGGATTATGGTGACTATTTCCTGAACTCTCGGAAATTTAGAACCTTGGGGGAGTTAAGCTATGAAATCAACCCATAGTAGGAAGTTAACCTAGTCCCAAAAGCAGGAGTTGAAAACAATAAGGCATAAATTGTAGGTGGAAGATCTTAAAATAAATTGTAGGGTATAAGTGTGCCTGGGTGGCTCAGTCAGTTGAGCATCCAACTTTAGCTCAGGTCATGATCTCACAGCTCGTGAGTTCAAGCTCTGTGTCAGGCTCTGTGCTGACAGCTCAGAGCCTGGAGCCCGCTTCAGATTCTGTGTCTCCCTTTCTCTCTCTGCCCCTAACCCACTCGCATCCTGTCTCTGTCTCTCTCAAAAATAAACATTAAAAAAAATTTAAATTGTATGGTATAGTTTATGGATACATTAGCACATTTACACTGCAATGTATGGGACAGAACCTCTCTACTAGTGTGTCAATTATAGGTGTGACTACAAAGAATTTGAAAAAATTATCATTAAAAATTTTAATCAGAAAATATGTATTTTATTTCATCATGAAACCCAATGTCAAAAAAAATGCTATTTTCAGAAACATGCTAAAGTTTCTTATGAAAAATTTAAAAATATTTTATTTGAGGGGCGCCTGGATGGCTCAGTCGGGTAAGTGTCCAACTTCAGCTCAGGTCATGATCTCGCAGTTCGTGAGTTCAAGCCTTGTATCGGGCTCCATGCTGACAGCTCAGAGCCTGGAGCCTGCTTCGGGTTCTGTGTCTCCCTCTCTCTCTGCCCCTCCCCCGCTCATGCTCTGTCTCTGTCTCTCTCTCTCAAAAATAAATAACATTTTTGGGGCTCCTGGGTGGCTCAGTCAGTTAAGTGTCTGACTTCAACTCAGGTCATGATCTCATGGTTCGTGGGTTTGAGCCCTGTGTTGGGCTCTGTGCTGACAGCTCAGAGCCTGGAGCCTGCTTTGGATTCTGTGTCTCCCCGCCCCCCCTTCCCCTCCCCTCCGCCACTAGAGCTCTGTCTCTCTCTCTCTCTCAAAAATAAACATTAAAAAAAACATTAAAAATATTCTATTTGAATATTTAGCCAAAATAAATACTACTTTTCCAAGTACTCCATTTTTAATTTTTCTTATCATAGTTAATTATAAATAAAATGTAGTCATTTATTTTTACCTAGTTTCTCATAAGTTTACCCTAGTGTATTCTGTGAATGTGACTTAATCTTTGTGCTGTGATATTAAAAAGTTGGGAACCGGGGCACTTGGGTGGCTCAGTCGGTTAAGCGGCCGACTTCGGCTCAGGTCATGATCTTGTGGTCCGTGGGTTCGAGCCCCGTGTCGGTCTCTGTGCTGACAGCTCAGAGCCTGGAGCCTGTTTCGGATTCTGTATCTCCCTCTCTCTGACCCTCCCCCTTTCATGCTCTGTCTCTCTCTGTCTCAAAACTAAATAAACGTTAAAAAAAAAAAAAAGTTGGGAACCAGTGGGAATTACTAGCTTATCTAAAAAAGGAAATAAGGGGTGCCTGGGTGGCTCAGTTGGTTAAGCATCTGACTTTGGGTCAGGTCATGATCTCATGGTTCATGGGTTCTGTGCTGTTAGCTCAGAGCCTAAAGCCTGCTTCAGGTTCTGTGTCTCTCTCTCTAACCCTCCCCCGCTCACGCTCTTGTTTCTTTCTCAAAAATAAATAATAAACATTAAACATTTTTTTTTAAATAAAAAGGGAAATAAAATGTTATCTTAGAAAATAGGAGGAGTTTGTTAGGTTGGATTCCCCGAGAAACAGGCATTAAGGCAAGGATTTGAGTATGTCATTTAGGATTTGATCCCAAGAAGTACCAGTAGGGGAGTGGAGAAGCAAGGCTGGGGTGGGAAGTAAGCCAGTGTGCAGGCTGCGCCTCAGGGCATCTGGGGTTTAGTCTTGCTGGAGAGCCTCTGGGAGACAGTGCTGTACATACTTCAAAGTTGTTTCATCCTGAGGTGAGGAAACAAGTTTACCCACCCACTTCCTTACATTATTCACAAGTGCTCGCAGGGGCATAGATCCCCTCATTTCTGGCCTATCTGCAGTTAGGAAAGGCTCTTGGGGCTAGAGGAATCCTGCAGGCAGAGTTGTGGATGCTTGCAGTGAGAAGTTTTTGGATATATGAAACATGCAGCTAAGTTTCTGTAGCTCACTAGGTTTTGTTCCTATCCCCCACTAAGTGTCTTCTTATTTGGCATCTGACCTAGGCCTGCCCCCAGAGAAGAAAATGTCTTGTCCAGATGATGCTGCCTCCAAAATATCTCTTGAATCAGTATACCTTTTTCCTCATGTCCAGGCTGTGAACATCCTTTGCACTACATCACTATATTCCTAACTGCTGTCAGCCTTTCTGTTTTTGCCCTACCCCCACCCCATCCATTCTTCCTCACAGCAGCCACAACATCCAATAAAACAAAAATCAAATAATATTATTCCCCAGGCCAACTCTTCAGGGGTTTTTCATTGAATATAGGACGAATCCACATACAGTTCCTAAATGGTTTACTATCTGACCCTGGCTCAGATCTCACCATTTCCTTTCACTGTCTACTCTTCAGCTCCACTGGACTTCTGTCATGTCTGAAAGAATGTGCTTAAGGACTGCTATAGGGCTTTTGTATATTGCTCTTTTTTTCAGTCTAGATCATAGACTTGGAATATTCTTCTATCAGGTCTTCACTTGTCTGTTTTCTTTTCATCTTTCTGAGCTTGGTTTATTTTCCTTTCCTCAGATTGGTCTTTTCTGACACCCCTCCCAATCTCCTCCTACACTACCCCCCCCCAAAAAAAAACCCCCTAAAAACAGAATGAAGTTTCCTAGCTATATCCTCTCCCAGGATTCTGTACTTTTCCTTCTGAGCAGATCTCTGGAGCAGACCACTGCAATCTCCCCAGGTTGGTCCTCTGGCTCCAACTGCCTTTCCGTGAGACTAGGATTCTCAAAGAAAGAAGGGCCCTCAGGGACCAGACAGGTTATATAAATGTGTGGGTGGAGACAGTGGCAAACTGGGGAGCACATGGTGGTCACTAACAGTTCTGGCTACTTTTTACTGTAATTTGCTGGATTAAAACATTTTTTTTCCCCCAAAAGACCAAGAATCCTGATTTTCATGCAAGATCTTTCAATTTCTAACTGTTGGAATTAAAAAATAATTAAAACCCCTGAGCAGAATGGCCAAAATGATCTTGAAGAAGAACAAAGTTGGAAGTCTCACACTCCTGATTTCAGAAGTTATTATGAAGCCACAGTAATCAAAACAGGTGGTACTGGTATAAAGACAGACATATAGCATAATGGAATAGCATAGAGAAGCCAGAAGTAAACTCTTACATATATGGTCAAATGATTTTCAGTAAAGGTTTCAAGACCATGCAATGGGGAAAAGACAGTTTTTTCAACAGATGGTGTTAGGAAAACTGGTTATCCACATGCAAAAGGATGAAGTTGGAGCCTTACCTTACACCATGTAAAAAGTGATCTCAAAATGGATCAAAGATCCAAATATACGACCTAAAACTATAAAACAGGGGAAAATCTTTGAATGATTCTGGATATGATACCAAAAGCACAGGCAGCAAAAGTAAAAATAGATAACTTGGACAACATCAAAATACAATGTTTCCGTGCATCAAAGGACATAATCAATGGAGTGAAAAGGCAGTCTATGAAATGGGGAAAATATCTGCAAATAATATATCTGACAATGGATTAATATCTAGACTATAAAAAGAACTCCTACCATGCAACAACAACAAAATAACTTGATTTAAAAATGGGGGCCCAAAAAAGAAGAAAAAAATGGGCAAATTGACTTGAATAGACATTTCTCCAAAGAAGATACATAAATGACCAACAAACCAAAAAGGTGCTCAACGTTATTAATCATTAGAGAAATACAAATCAAAGCCACAATGAGATAGCCCCTCCCACCCATTAGGATGACTGCTATTAAAAAAACAAAACAAACCAGAAAATAACAAGTGTTGTAAAGGATGTAGAGAATTTGGAACACTGTGTCCAATGTAAAATGATGCAACTGTTGTGGAAAACAGTATTTTGTTCCTCAAATCAAAAACAGAATTATCTTACAACACAGCAATCCCACTTTAGGGTGTATATCCAAAAGAAATGAAGGGAGGATCTTGGGGAAATATTTATACAATCATGTTCATAGCAACATTATTCATAATGGCCATAAGATGGGAACAATCCAAACACCCAATGATAGACAAATAGATTGTAAACAAAGTGTGGTGTATACATGTAACAGAGTGTTATTTAGCCTTAAAATGGAAATTTTGACACATTACAAGTAATGAAATTTGAGGACATTATGCTAAGTGAAATAAGTCTGTCACAGAAAGACAAATACCGCATGATTTCACTTATGTGCAGTATCTAGAATGGTCACACTCATGGAAACCAAAAGTAAATTGGTGGTTGGCAAGGACTGGAAGAGGGGAAATAGTTGTTTAACATGTAGTTTTGGTTTTGCAAGATTAAAAAGTTCTGGAGATACATTTAGTACAATGTGAATATAGTTAACACTACTGAGCTGTATACTTAAAAATGGCTTAGATGGTAAGTTTTATGTTATGTGTATTTTGCCACAATTAAGAATTTTTTTTTTTTTGAATTTGAAAAAGAAAAAAAAAAAAAAGCAAAGCCCTAAGCAGGCTCACAAAATTTATCATGATGTGCACTTTGAAGTGTTTGCCTTCTGACAGTGAATCTCTAACTTGATCATGCATCAGGGTAACCTGGTGGGCTTGTTAAAACAGATTGCTGGGCCACACCCCTAAAGTTTCTGAATCAGTAAGCCTGGGGTGAAAGCCTGAGAATTTGCATTTCTAACAAGTTCCCTGGTGTTGTGAGGCTACTGCTACTGATCCAAGGATTACACTTTGATGACCACTACATTAGATAGATAGTGCCACAGACTACAACTCTCTGTTAATTTCTATGTATCAGTTTGTGATACATCTTTGGTTCTGGGGTCTGTGAAAGTTGTGTTTGCCATGTCCTTGTGCCACGTGACCCTGCTTCTCTGGCCAGTAATATGCTATAGATGAAGGGCTAGACCTAATATACTGGGCATGGAAACTGCCCAGTTTTGCACAATATATGGTATATAATCCAATTAGAATAATCCAATCCCATTTTGAATGCAAGACACACTAAGGCAGGTCAGGTAGAAGCTGAAGCTAAGAGAAGCTTAATTCTGAGGGAACTGGTCGGGTGACAAGAGCCACCTCATTTTACCTGGAGCAGTGTGAATCACATTCCACCACCATGGGGGCTGTGTGGCCAAGATGCTTCTTGTGCTCGCCCACTTCCTGGTGTGACCTTAATATAAACCTGCATCTTCTCTGCTAAAAAAGAGGAAGTCTCTTTTCTGTGTTTCCTGGAAGACTCTCCCATCCTGTTTTGATAGTTTTGGTATCTTTATCATACTATTGACTCTGCTTTTCTATGGAAGGAAACAATCTTGATCAAGAAATGTGACTCCTTAAGCCTCGGTTTTTATTGAGGTTGAGAAAAATTATAAACTATGCCTTCACTCATAAGATAGGAATTTTTCCATCTGCCAAAATGACTTCGAATAATTGCAATACATGACTCTTAGGGAACATCCTGGAATTGCTATCAAAATCAGTAAACCCATCTCATCCCAGCATCCTGCTTCTTGTCTCCTCTCTAATTGGCTGTCAGCTAGTTCATTTAGTGAAGCCAGCGTTAAAACAATCAGGTTTCCGCACCGCTAGTTCCTCCAGCCCTTTCTCTCCAGAAAAGGGAGAAAGCCGGTTGCAGTTTTGAAAGGGGGCAGAAAAACAATGTCACAGCAGGTACTGTCTACAGCAGGAAAGATGGCCTTAAGGGTAGTGAGCTTCTGCTAACGAAAAGAGTGTCAAGATACTGCATCAGCTGGCTAGAAACGGCCACAGAGGGAATAGTTGCTTAAAGTCTCCCCGGACTCAGAGACTGAGAGATGGTGACAGGGAAGAGATTCCCGGATGGAGAGGCTGGCGGTGGTCGTCCGCAGAGGGATTATTGCTAGGAACCGCACTATGGCCTCGGTCCCAGAGGGGCCGATCGGAGCGGACGCTTCCGGATCTGCGTTTTGGGCAGGACCCTTTCAGCCAATCTTTGTACAGGCACTGGTGACGTCACTCGTTGCTCTTAGGCTTGTCTCGTGACGTCAGCCCACGGCGCCGGAAGTGGCGCGTCCCGGAAGAGAAACGTGAGGTTGTCTGTGTCCGCTGTTTCGAGGTAAGGCGGTCGTCGGCCTACCTCCTCTACTGACCCGGTTGAAATTCGTGGGTGTGGGCCCTGGGTCGGGGCCATTACTACCCTTGAATGATGTTCTTTGAATAACGCTTTTATGGCTTCTTTCCCGGCAGGCTTTGCTACATCCTCGGGCTCTAGGCTTCTCACTTTGCTCAAACTCCCTTGGGCCGTTTTTCTGCGACCCCGTCGTTGGTCGTCGCCCCACCAACCTGTACCCCGGACACCTGTACTGGCTTGGTCACTACACAAGCAGAGAAAAGATTAGAGAGTGGGTACTGTCTAGCCCAAGGAGGTGGCTCGGCTTGTTAGGAAGGACATGGTTTTCTCCAGAAACTCTCCGTGAAAGGAACTTGAGGGGCCTTCACAGCGTCCTCAACAGGTCCAATAGGAGGGACAGTGGTAGTGGTTCAACAAAGCAGGGGTATAATTTCTACATGGAATCAATGTGGTCCAGGTTTAGAGCCTTTAGAGAATCTAACTTACATTGGGAATCGTTAGAATACTTGAGACAGGACTGTACTTTACGGAGAGACAATACGGATTTGTGCCCTTCCACCTTAGTTGCACAGTCACTGCTGTCGGCCGATCTTTGTATACGTCCTTAGCCTCTGCTTTTATCCTGTCTTCAGTGTTCACCAGTGACAGGAGTGTTGAATGCTTTTGACCAGACACTGAGCTTTACGTACTTCCTCGTTCAGTCTTCATGCTACCTCTCTGTTGTACAGCAAGTCTTAATGTTTTACAGCTGGAGAAATAAAGGCTTAGGTTAAATAATTGGCGTCAAGTCACACAGTGACTAGATGCTGCAACTCAGGCAGTTGCACATAAGAGGCTGGATGTTCTCCACTATGTTATATTGATTTTTTTTTAACTGTTCATTAAGCTCCCGAACACCTCACTGTTGTCTGCTATTTTATGGAGAAAATTGAGGTCATCGGATATGCTTTCCCTCAAATTTCTGCCCCTGCTTTCCCTTCTTGAAAAGTCATCTCATTTAACACCCATTCTTACCTTTCTTTTACTCTCAGAGGATAAGCTGTCTCTTCTGATCAAAGTGAATCCCATTATCTTTGCTTCTCACCTTTCGTTTATGTTTTCATCTATGAGACCTTGTTTTTATTTGTCTTTTCTGCCCCTGACTATGTCCTAGTCATATGTGAACATAGGTTTCTGAGATCCCTGGTCACCTGGCTTCTACCCTCCAAAACTAGAAAGAAGGAAAAGTTCTTAGTGATCCGTCTTCCTTTAGCTCTCTTCCAGTAAGTCTATTCCCCTTCTTTTTTAAAGAGTGTTCTAAATTCTGCCTCCATTTTCTTACCTTTCACTCCTTTCTCCAGTCTAGCTTTCAGACCTATCATTCTCCTGAAATTTTAACCTTAAGGTCACAGTGATTATCAAATCAGATAGATATTTTTCAGTCACTACTGGATCCCTTTGTTGCCTTTTTTTTTTTTTTTTTTTAATGTGTTTTAGTTTTGAGAGAGAGAGCATGAGCGGAGGAGGGGCGGGGAGAGAGAGGGAGACACAGAATCCGAAGCAAGCTCCAGGCTTTGAGCTGTCCAGCACAGAACTGGACGCAGGGCTCGAACTCACTGTGAGATTATGACCTGACTTATTCAACAGATATTTATTATGATGCAGAGATGAGGAAGACAAAGTGCCATTAGGAGCTTTCATTCTAGCTATTTCTCCATATGCTTCTCTCACCAGCCATTTCTCCTGTGGGCTAGTCTTTTTACTTCCCTAAAATTTTAGGTGCTTCCAAGGCTTGTGACTTTGGCCCACTTCTCTCTTCATTCTGTACACACTGTTTGAGTGAGCACATCAACTAGGTTGGTTTTAACTGCCTTCTACATGCTCCCAAATCAAAGTTGTCAGCTTAAACCTCTTTTCTAACCTTCCCTCTCACTTCTTACCACACTGCTCACTTCTCACCGCACTGCTGGACAGCTCTGCCTACCAGTTCCACAGACAGTTCAAATTCACAGGCCTGAAACTGAACTCAGTGTCTTCCCTGAACTTGCTCTTATCACATCCATCCCTAAGTCCTGAGGATTTTATTCCCTAAGTATTTCTCAAATCTGTGCTCTCTTCTTCATCCCTATTATTGTACTACTTTAGGTACCATTATCTTTCACCTGAAATATGATGGCCTTCTGACGGATTTCCCCACCTCCAGTCCTTGAAAACAAATCTGTGACAAAGCCCTGCTTCATAATCTTTAAAGATCTGTCTGTTCATTCATTTGATCTTTTTTCTCATTCATTTAGCAAATATTTATTGTTTACTGAATTGCAAAATCCAGTGGAAGTTCTAAAGTTTGAACTCACCAGTCACCCAGGGCTCTGCTTATTCTGGACCTGCCTGTGTCTCTAGCCTCTTTTCTGCTTCATGCTTTAGATTGCAGCAACACTGAACTCCTTTTCATGTGCACTATGCTGTTTCTTAATGCATTACCTTTGCTGTTCCCTTTGACTTGAATCTTCTCCATTTCTCTATCCACTTCCTTCTCCCCTAATTAGAATGACCCTTTCACCAGTTAACTTAGTTTATATATAGGACTCATTTTAGGTCTGCCTCCTATAGGAAATCTTCCTTGACATCTCCTTTCTCCAAGTCTGTATTGGGTATTCCAGCCTTTTGCTGCCATAATACTCTGCACAGACCAATCATTATACTTACTACAATTGTTGTAAGTGTTTCTGTGTTTCTCTCCCTCACAAGACTCTGAGTCTTTTGAAGACAGGAATGATATACCTGCATCATATGAGTGAGACACATTATTTCTTTATTCACAGTACTAGAATACCACAAG
This sequence comes from Panthera uncia, assembly GCF_023721935.1. NCBI lineage: Eukaryota > Metazoa > Chordata > Mammalia > Carnivora > Felidae > Panthera > Panthera uncia. Next base: position 53,899,698 of record NC_064807.1, on the reverse strand, counting down.
GCACATAGTAGGCATGCAGTAATTTTGATTGATCAAAAGAGTGAAGACAAAAGGTATATGGTGTAGTGATTAAGCAACCATTCTTTTTTAAAAATTTTTTTAAATGTTTATTTGTTTTTGAGAGAGAGAGAGAGACATAGTGTGAGCAAGGGAGGGGCAGAGAGAGAGGGAGACACAGAACCCGAAGCAGGCTCCAGGCGCTGAGCTGTCAGCACAGAGCCTGAAGTGAACTATGAGATCATGACCTGAGCTGAAGTCGGACATTTAACTGAGCCACCCAGGCGCCTCTGCCCCCTCCCCGCTTTTTAAGTCTATTTATTTATTTTGAGAGAGAGAGTGCACAAGAGCAGGAGCAGAGGAAGGGGAGGAGGGGAGAGAGAGAGAGAGAGTGAGAGGGAGAGAGAGAGAGAATCCCAAGCAGGGTCCAGCACAGAGCCCGAATTCAAGTTCAGCACAGAATTCGTGAACTCAAGAACTGTGAGATCATGACCTGAGCTGAAAGCAAGAGTCAGATGCTTAACCGACTGAGCCACCCAGGCACCCCAAGAATCCATTCTTTAGAATTGATTCAAATCCTAACTCTGGCACGTATTAGCTATGTGGCTTGTACATGTTGCCTATTTTTTCTTAAGCCTTAAATTTTTCTTTCTTAGGATGAGAGTTGTGAAAATTAAATGAGATGATATAAGCAAGACATTTAACAAGTGCCTAGCACTTAGTATGCACTTGATAAGGGCATGCTGAACTCCAGGGGATCCAGAAGTATAAGGCCAGGCTTAGCCCAGGGCAGTGATCTTTAAGAGACCCTTCCTCTGAGTTTTTGTATGGATGGGCAGTGATGCAGTCTGTTTACAAGGAGATTATAATCTCATTTGGAGAGTGGAATTACATCCACATTTAATTTTCAGAGAACTGTGAAGGTAAATTAACCACACCCAATAGCAAGATGTAGGGGTAGGGAAGAGAAGATAATTCAGAGAAGACCTCTGGGGGGAGTTGGGGCTTGGAAGTTGAGAAGGATTTGGAATTCTGGAGGGGAGGAAAGAGTGATCGAATGCCTGGAGATCATATTGAGAATGACTTATTTGGGAGACATGATTCAGTATATCATACCTGAGGGATGTATTTGTGTGTAAGAATGAGTGTATGTGAGTCTGGGGGAAAGGAAAGGTGGGGCTAGTTCTATGAAAGAAGTAGGAGGTGACATAAGTAACCTTTGTGGGGTTAGAGTACGAGGGTCTTAACCTCAGGCTTGAGGAATTTGGGACTGATCAGGGTTGGGCAAGTTGGGTTGGATATCATGATACCCCTCAGCCACATGTAGCTATTTAAATGTAAATTAAAAAAAAAATCTAAGAAATTGAGGTTTTCTGTCACACTAGCTACATTTTGGATGCTTGATTGTCACATGGTAGCTACATTATTGGACAACATAGGTGTACAACCCTTCCATCATTGTAAAAAATTCTACTGGACATCACTGTTTTACATTCTCAGATTGCTGGGCTTGCATGGCCTATCAGATCACTTGGTTCCTTAAGATATAACTAGATTTTTTTTTCCTGACTAATCCCGACAACTCTGGAATGAAAAGTAGGGAGTTGGAAAATAGAGAATTAGGATTTATCCACATAGATGTGAGGATGGGATTGCCCAAGGAGAGGAGCAAAAGATGGCTTAAGAGGAGCCAGAGCAGAGGAAAGAGAAGGAAGGCCAGAGAACCTGGATAGGATTATTGTCTGGTCATTTACTTGCAAGTATGTACTGTGTTCTTGTATGTCAAGTATTAAGTGCTGGGGATATATTGGTAAGCAAAAAATGGACTTCTGCTGTTTTAGAGCTTGCACTTTATGGAGTTTCAATGTATGGACTATATTGAGATTCAGGAGCGCCTATCATGCATTCCCCATATTCTAAAATGCTTCATTCCTAGAAAATGGATCTGAAGACTAAAATGGGCTAAAAAGTTGGTCAAGGTTAGTTGCATAAGCATTGTGGAGTCACTACTTTAGCTTCTCAAGAATTTGTAAATAGAAACATCATAACTTGAGAACTTTGACAAGAATGAGTGTGTGTGGAGGGCAGGAGGGGTAGTTTCTATTATCCTGCAACAGCCAGCCATGCTCTCAGCTGCCCATCAGATTCCTTCCTGTCCCTGCTCTCAAACTGTGCTCTCTTCACATTTCTTTTGTTATTACTGTGAGTTGTCAGTCACCACGTGACTACTTTCTCAAAGCCTGATGAAGACATACTTCATTTCTCAGTCCACTTCCTGCTCATTCATCAGTTTCCAGTAAGTGCAAACAGATGTGCCTCTGAATACATAGCATTTAAAAATGGAACGTGCCTATAGCACCATCATCACTTGAGGCTCCAGGTTGAGGATTTTAGGTTTACAACTGACTCTTCATGCCTTGCATTCACCCCTTCACGAAGACCTGCTGAACTTTTGGACCTCACTTTTGTCCACATTATGTTGACTGCCTCCTGACTAATCTCAGACTCTCGACTTCTCCACTCCAGCCTGCCCACGCCCAGCTGTCGTTTCACTTTGCCATGCAGCTCATTAACCTGGCAGTTGTCTCTTCTTGATTGTCAGATCTAAACTTTTCAGCATAGTGTTCAATACCTTTGCCATTTTTGATGACTCTGGAGCAGCTCCCCTGGGTCAGCCAACAGGGTCTGCTTTCCACCCCTCACCCATGGCTTATTGCTGAAATCTGCCTTGTCGCTTGTGCCTTTAAAAATGGAATATACCGTCTCACTTATTTTCCTTATCAGTCTTCTTGGCCTTTTCATTTGGGTGGTTTCCAAAACCTTTCCTGACTGATCCAATATCTGTGACTTTGCACCTCCTCAGCAATCATTTGTTCGCCCTGCTTTGCACTATCCTTTGCAGATGGTAATGAAACTTTGACTTTCAAAAATCTTGTTTCTTTTCTCTTCCCTTTGGACACAAAGCTTGTGCAGAGCGCCTGATAAGTGCTGCCTTGCCTGCAGGGCACATTTCTCAAAGAGAGGGTATTAGAGGCTTGAGCAGTAAGCTTCTGGAGTCGGGGGAGGTATCCCAAAGATCCTAGTCCTGTCCCTATCCATAGTTCCCTGCTCTACCTCTCTGGGTGATCTCATGCTCTCTTTGCCTCACCTTCTCTGACATGTTGATGCCTCTCAAATACATACAGTCAGTCCATTCCTTCCCTGAGCTTTCTACCCATATATCCTACCTTGACCTGTGGATCTTTCACAGGCAATGTAATCTAATTGTGTTTCAGTCTGAAAGCATCCCTTCTTCGTCTGCCATTTAACTTCAAATTATGTCTTCTTGTGTATTGCTCATTTTAGTCAATGGCTATTTCCAAATTCAAAGTCTTGGTTTGTGTCTCCCTCTACTCCTTTGTCATTCCCCAAATACACTCAGTAGTTAAATCTACCTTCACAGTTTCTTCTGGATCTTCTTCCTCTCCATTGTCTTTGTTCAGGCCTCATCTCTCTCCCAAATTTCTTGGCTCTTTCCCTTCTACTGATACTCTCCATGGCCATACAGGTTGTTTTCAAAAGAAAACTGGCACCTTCTCTATTGTGCAGGTTGTGTATAGCACAAAGGTGCCACATTCACTCTTTAGACATTGTAGGTTTGTGTATTTATCATGACAATCTTCTGGTAGATGGCAGTAAAATGTATTGTTCTAATGTTGGTATGTTACGACAATTAAGGAAAGGAAAAAAATTTTTTTAAATGTTTTATTTATTTTTGAGAGGGGGCAGAGAGAGAGGGCAGAGGGGCTCCAAAGCAGGCTCTCTGGGTGTGTGTGCTGATAGTGGAGATCCAGATGTAGGGCTCGAACTTATGAACCCACAAGGGCTCAGGCCAAAGTCAGATGCTTAACTGACGGAGCCACCCAGGTACCCCAAGGAAAGGAAACCTTCTAATCCGCATAAAGATGCCTCTGGACTGAAGAACATCCTCTGTTCTGATGTCCTTAATTCTCTGCCAGGCAAACTCCTTCTCATGCCTTGAAAACTCAGCATAAATATCCTTTCCTCGTTAAGCCATTTTTGATACTCTCCACAAGAGTTGGTTGTTTCTTTCCCTGGGCAAATGCCATATTTGGTTACTCCCTTATAATGCTTATCACATCATATTGTAATAATTGACATATGAGTCTATCTACCCCACAATACTCCAGGCCTCTCAAGGATAGAGACAATGTTTAATTATTCTTTTATCCTCACCTTGTAGCCTAATGGCCAGCATATAGAGTATATCAGTAAACATAAATATTTGATTGCTTCGCATGATTTAGGCACAGAGGTAAGTACATGCATTATCTTATTTAATTCTCACGACAGCCTCATGAGTCCTGTCATTATCACGTTTTACAAGTGAGAAAATTGAGACCTAGGTGAAGTCACTGGCCTCAAGATGAATAGCTGGTAGCTGGCATGTGTGGTGGTGCTGGGGTGTGCTAATTTTTCCAGTGATTCTCTTCTGTTTTGTTTCTCAGAGTAATGATGCGGGTGTGCTGGTTGGTGAGACAGGATAGCCGGCACCAGCGAATCAGACTTCCACATTTGGAGGCAGTGGTGGTTGGGCGTGGCCCAGAGACCAAGATCATTGACAAGAAATGTTCTCGACAGCAAGGTAATTGGTCATAGCAATGTGCAGTACTGTGTTTTGTTCCTTAGGATAATGATAACCAAGGATGCACATTTCCTGGAAGCTATTGATAGAAACCTTTTGTCTGCCATAAACAAAACTCAGGAACTGAGCTCTCTTAGCCAACATCAGGGCCCCATTCACCCCTGATTCCACCCTCTGGAAGCGGTTAATATTCAGTGTTGGGAGCAGGCAGGTTCCATCCTGTTAGTATGGTGGAACTGAATCCCGCACCCTACTTTGCCTGGGGAGATTCCCATTGGGCAGTGAGACAGTTGCATTCTGGGATCTCCAGCCTGAAACCATGTCTGAGAAGTGATGGGATACTTCCATCCTTTATATAATGCCTCACACGGAGGGTGTCGTCTTTATAAGACTATGGCATCCAGCTCTTGAGATGTCTTTCCTAGGATTTAATGAAATGAAGGTCCTTAGGAAAAAGCTGTACCGTGTACTTATTTGTTCCATGTAAACTCTTGATCTGTTCACTGCAACCAGGCCTTCCGCCTGCAGTGTGTTCCTCAGAACAGGGTTTCTCAGTGCTTGGAGTCTGCAATAGTGATTTTGGTTTTTCCCACAAGAGTTAATCTAAGTGAGGGGTGGGGGGAAAGCCATGCTTGAGCTGGCTGGGTCCAAGACAGAAGGAGACACTGCTTCTCACTCTCTGTCCCCTTCTCACAACAGCAACTGGAGCAATGTATATGTTAGCCTGTCTACTGCCTGTCCTCCCTGAAGAGCAGCTGTGGTGTCTCTGCACCTTGTCTCACTCACAAGTGTTTGATGTTACTTCTTCCGACATATGCTCAGACTGTTCTGTCCCTGCAGTCCTCTTTCTAGAATATTCTCTGCACTCTGCCTACCCAAGGCCAGCTGAACTTCTGTTTTCCAATAATGTATCTTTTACCTTTCTTTATTGAAGGCATCTGATAGTTTTATTAAATAATGGAAGCCTGATTTAACAATGAGCCAAAAGCTTATGAAACAACTGGGTCCCTTCCCTGACTGCAGAGTCTGTGATCCTGAGTGGGCCAAGGACTCTGGAATAGGGATTGTGGGGATTCTGTAAACCTGCCTCATAGGAATGTTAGCAGTAGCTAAAGGAGTATGTATGCTGTTGGAAATTTTATGGAAGGATTTGGAGCCCAGCCACTTCCATAATAGGCGATTTTGCTCATGGGCCTTTGAGGAAACCCCTGTCAAGTTGCCTCCTGGAATGAGGCTTCATTGTCCTGTAGGAAGAACAGGAGCATGTGCTTGCTTCTTGGTGGCCTTTAGATTGAACTTTTTTCAATCTCTTTCAGTACAGTTGAAAGCAGAGTGTAACAAAGGATATGTCAAGGTAAAGCAGGTATGTGTGTTTCTAATTTGGATTTCCATTTTATACTTGATGATTTTCTTATGCTGTCTGTACCAACCTGTGAAAGCTTCTCTGTCATGTGTGGAAGTGATGGGGTAATAGAAGTGAACCTTAAGCATGGTATCTGGCACACAGTAAGTGGTTAGCATAGCAGTGGCTATGGTATTATTGCTAGCATTGTAATTATTTTCTGATTTTTCTATAGGTAGGGGTCAATCCCACCAGCATTGATTCAGTCATAATTGGGAAGGACCAAGAGGTGAAGCTGCAGCCTGGCCAGGTTCTCCACATGGTGAATGAACTTTATCCATATATTGTAGAGTTTGAGGAAGAGGCAGAGAGCCCTGGCCTGGAAACACACAGGAAGAGAAAGAGGTCAGGCAACAATGATTCTATAGAAAGGGGTGCTGCCCAGGAAGCTGACTCCCATACAGGACTGGAACCTGGGAGTGACCCTGGCCAATGCTCTGTGCCCTCAAAGAAGGAGAAAGATGCATCTACCAAAAAGGTGAGGGTGGTGTGCCTGATAGATGACATGGAGATTAAATGAGATATAATGACTGCTTAATTGTTTTGTACACTGTAAAGCTCAAATACTCGTAAGGGGTTATTAACCATGACAAGGGTTATTAACCATGATGAAAGAGTCACTTGTTTGTGTCACCAATCACTTGGGTGAATGTCCCTTTATGTACATTTTTCTTGAAGTCCTGAGGTAAGCCACCCGAAGGTAGGGAGGTAATGGCGGTGTACTGCTAAAGTGGGTCAGTCATATGTGTATCTGCAGAGGGTTAGCATTGGAACGCTGTTCATAGATCATCTGATTCACATCCTGATGTCAAAGTGGAAATGTAGTTAGGCTGTAGATGGAGTGCGAGAGGGCAAAGAAGATGCAGTTCACACTCTGGCATTTCCAGCTTTCATCTAGACACACAGCTCTCACTACTGTATAGGAAGAAAATGGAAATGGTTTATGGTTATAAAGGGAAAAGATTGAGTAAAGTGGATATAGTTGAGTTCTTTTTTTTTTTTTTTTTTTTTGAATGCTTATTTTTGAGAGAGAGTAAGAGTGAGCAGGCGCGGGCAGGGGAGGGGCAGAGAGAGGACAGAGGATCCAAAATGGGCTCTGTGCTGATAGCAGAGAGCCCGATGTGGGGCTTGAATTCACGAACTACGAGATTATGATCTGAGCTGAAGTTGGACACTTGACCGACTGAGCTACCTAGGTGCCCCAGATATAGTTTAAATCTTAAAAATGAATTTTATTACTTGGGATGCCTGAGTGGCTCAGTCAGTCAGGCTCAGAGCCTGGAGCCTGTTTTGGTTCTGTGTCTCCCTCTCTCTCTGCCCCTCCCCCACTCATGCTCTGTCTCAAAAATAAATAAACATTAAATAAATAAATTCAGTAACCTTTTGAGAGAGGGTTAAAAAAAATGAATCATTACTAAGTTTGGTTGCACTTTGCTGACACATACAATATTAACTAATGCCAAATACAGCTACTGACATTTGCAATTTACATTGCCCCTTTTTGTTTCAGGAATCATTGGGCCACTGGAGTCAAGGCTTAAAAATTTCTATGCAGGATCCCAAAATGCAGGTCAGAATAAAATTTTGGCATTGAAATGTATTACATGTCTTTTAAGTGACTACTCCACAGAGTGAGGATAAATGAAAGCAAAGGAGATCAATCCTTCTGAATGAGGTTTGTTTTATTGGTCTACTTGGTGAGAACAAGTGGCTTTTCCCATTGTCAGTAAGTTAGCAACTGGAATTCTTTGGAGAGAAGCTAAGTTCTTCAACTGAAGATCTCCTCTTCCTTATTCCTCCTAAACTTCTGGGTGCTATTAAGGGAAGTTGAGTTAACCTTTATGGGGTTTTTTTCACGGGAGTGTCAGGTAATGTATTGTGACTGCAGTTGCTGGGCTGCCCCGGGATTAATAGTCAGGTGTCATCCTGGGAGGAGTCTGTGAGTTCTTAAGTTACATTCTTGGGTGACAAGGGGCCAGATCTGATAGGGCGTCTTGGAACACATGATTGTGTCACATGGTCTGCTGTGTTAGAGTGGAGAAGGGTGCCTTTGAATTTATGCCTGCAGGGATTTTACATCCAATCCATAGGAACTATTTTGTACTGTGAATTTCCTGCGTATTCTCTGTAGTGTAGTGCTTGAAAACACAGGCTCTGGAGTCAACTAGATCTGGTTTGAAATCCTAGACTTCCCACTTAGTAATGATGTGACTTTGTGCAAGACACTCATCTGAGTCTCTGCTGTCATCTGACAAAATTGGGATACTGACACCTTTTGCGTAAGATTGTGTTGGGAATGAAGTGAGTTAGTGAATATGACAGTACCTGACACACAGAACATGTGTGGTAGATATCTGTTTCCTTCTCTTGTGCCCCATCCTAGGTTTACAAAGATGAGCAGGTGGTGGTGATTAAGGATAAATACCCCAAGGCTCGTCACCACTGGCTGGTCTTACCATGGGCTTCCATTTCCAGTCTGAAGGCTGTGACCAGGGAACATCTTGAGCTCCTTAAACACATGCACACTGTGGGGGAAAAGATGATTACAGATTTTGCTGGGTCCAGCAAACTCCGCTTCCGATTGGGTTACCATGCCATTCCCAGCATGAGGTAAGTGTTGTGGGTAGTGCTAGTGTATTCTGGTTCTAAGTGGACAGATGGATTCAGCTTGGGTGTGCTGATAGTCTCAAGGCCAAGGGGAGTAGGGTGGGATGTTTCCAAGGAAGGTGGGCTGAAACTTCCACCCTTCTCCCTGATTTGCCTGTGACTTTTATTAGATTTTTCAGAAGCATCTATAACTCCTTAGTGATTAAGGACCATTGCTCTGGAGGAGACAAACATCACTGACTTTTGTCATGATAGCTCAGTAGATCTAAGATTTAAAATAAAATGAGAGAAAAATGCAGAACCTGTTCAAAGAACTCAACCAAGGCAGATCTCCATAGTTGTTGTTCTTTTTTTTTTTTTTTTTAAATATTTATTTTTGAGAGAGACTGAGTGTGAGCAGGGAGGGGCAGAGAGAGAGGGAGATACAGAATCTGAATCAGGCTCCAGGCTCTGAGCTGTAAGCACAGAGCCCAACATGGAGCTCAAACTCATGAATTCAAAGATCGTGATCTGAGTTGAAGTCGGACTTAACCAACCTGAGCCACCCAGGCACCCCTCCAGTTCTTCTGAGCTAAGCAACAAGATAAGCAGATTAATTGGATTTCGCAGTTTTTATCTTGTATTTGTTCATTTGTTTTTTCGTGATAAAATACACGTAACAAAGTTTACCACTTTAACCATTTTTTTAAAAAACTTTATTTAGGGGTGCCTGGGTGGCTCAGTCGGTTGGGCGGCCGACTTCAGCTCAGGTCATGATCTCGCTGTCCATGAGTTCGAGCCCCGCGTCGGGCTCTGTGCTGACCGCGCAGAGCCTGGAGCCTGTTTCGGATTCTGTGTCTCCCTCTCTCTCTGACCCTCCCCCGTTCATGCTCTGTCTCTCTCTCTCTCAAAAATAAATAAACGTTAAAAAAAAAAATAAAATAAAATAAAAAACTTTATTTAAATCCAAGTTAGCACAGTGTAATAATGACTTCAGGAGTAGGATTTTAACCATTTTTAAGTGTACAGTTTATTGGCATTAAGTATATTTACATTGTTGTGCAGTCATCACCATCATTTTTCTAGGACCTTTTTCATCTTCCCAAACTACCTCCCATTCCCCTCTACAGTCCCTGGTAGTTACCATTCTGCTTTCTGTTTCTAATAATTTGACTGCTCTAGGTGATTCATGGAAGTGGAATCCTACAGAAACTCTTTTTGTGATTAGCTTATTTCACTTAGAATAATGTCTTCAAAGTTCATGTATGTGGTAGCATGTATCAGAATTTGTTTTGGTTATTTTTTTTTTTTTAACTACCCAACAACATTCTTCACATTTTATTTAGATAATTATGACTTAAATTATGGGTGACTTTAACCAAATGAAATTTTTGTGCCATATTTTTTCCCCATCAGTACTCTTCCTTTTTTTTTTTTTTTTTTTTTTAAGTTTATTCATTTATTTTGAGAGACGGTGAGAGAGCACATGAGCGAAGGAGGGGTAGAGAGAGATAGACAGAGAGAGAGAATCCTAAGCAGCCCAAGCAGGCTCTGCACTGCCAGGACATGAACCACAATATCATGGCCTGAGTCAAAACCAAGAGTTAGACACTCAACCAACTGAGCCACCCAGGCATCCCAGTACTCTTTCTTTAAAGTTGAGGCTTAGCTTACATGCAACAAACTGCATCAGATTTATAGTTTGGTCAGTTTTGACAAACATATACGTCCTGTAACTATCACTCTGATTAAGATACAGAACATTTCTGTCATATCCCAGAAAGTTCCCTTGTGCTCCTTTCCAGTTAGTCCTTTCCTCAACCCTTGTGTTGTTCTGATTTCTTTCCACATAGGTTAGTTTTGCTTGTTCTAGAACTTCATATAAATGGAATCATATAATGTGTCTGACCTTTTTTAGTCAGCATTGTGATTTTGAGATTCATGTATATTGTCTTGTATATCATGGACATACTTCATGTTTTTGCTCTTGGGTAAATACCTACAAGTGAAGTTGCTAGGTCTAAGGGTAGATGTATGTTGTACTCAGTTAAAAAAATGCAGTTGACCCTTGAGGCGCCTGGGTGGCTCAGTCAGTTAAGTGTCGGACTTTGGCTCAGGTCATGATCTTGCGGTCAGTGAGTTCGAGCCCCATGACAGGCTCTGTGCTGAGCCTGGAGCCTGCTTCAGGTTCTGTGTCTCCCTCTCCCTCTCTGCTCCTCCCCTGCTTATACTCTCTCTCTCTCTCTCTCTCTCTCTCAAAAATAAATAAACATTAAAAAAATGTTTTTAAAAATGCAGTTGACCCTTGAACAACATAGATTCGAATTGTGCAGGTCTACCTATATGCAGATTTTTTTTTTAGTATAGTAAAATACTATAAAAGTATTTCTTTTTGTTGTGAGTTTCTTAACAGCTTCTTTTCTCTGGCTTGCTTTAGTGTAAGACTTCAGTATATAATACAACATACAAAATAATGTGTTAATGGACTGTTTATGTTATTGGTGAGGCTTCTGGTCAACAGTAGGATATTAGTAGTTAAGTTTTTGGGAAGCCAAATGTTACACTTTTGGATTTTTGATAGTGTAGGGGGTCAGTTCAAGGATCAACTGTATATGTTTAATAAGGTTTATTGTTAGAACCTTACTAAAAAATTTAGGACAAAAGTCACCCATAATCATAATTCTGTTTCTCCAGTGCTGTGCAGCCTGTGGCTAACAGAGCCCTTGACTGTAGAGCACTTTTCACATAGTAATCATGGTGTCCATACCTTCATCATATAACAAATGCTGTTGTGCTAAGAATGCTAAAAAAAGCTATGGCAGGTGTGGGTGGGAAGCAAAATGAGCAGTAAGTAAAGTTGCTGCTTACATATCCTTTTAAGATCCCTGTAATTTTGAATAAACACTGTGGAAAGGAAAAGGTAACAAATTTTTTTATTGTAAAAAATTTAGAAAATATAAAAAATAAAGTATGAAGCAGAACAAAGATCTTCCATAACATCACCACTAATTGAGCCCTAGACCTTACTTGAATTTCACTTTTTTTTTTTTTATGTTTTTCTGCTCCAGGATGCAGTCCAGGATCCTGTGTTGCATTTATTTATTTATTGTCTTTCCTTAGTTTCGCCTAATCTGTGACACTTCCTCCTCCTTTCCTGGTTTTCATGACCCTGACACTTTTGATGAATACTGGTTGGTTTTATAGCATGTCTCTCATTTTGGGCTTGTCTGTTACTTTTTCATGTTTAGGTTGAGGTTATACTTTTTTTCTTCTTTTTTTTTCTCCTCCTTTCAAAACACCAGAGATGATGTTGGGTCCCTCTAAGTGTATCATATCAAGGAGTGCATAATGCTGAGATGGCTTTTTACTCATGATATTAACCTTGATCACTTTGTTATGGTGATGTCTGCCAGGGTTCTCTCTTGAGTTACTGTTTTCCCTTTGTAATTGATGAATATCCTGAATAGTTTGGAACTGTGCTGCTATCCTGTTTGTCCTCAAACTTTTACCCAGTGGTTTTAGGATTTATTGGTAGGTCCTGCCTGCAACAGTTATTACTGTGGTGTTTATCTTGCTGATTTAGCTTATCATGTCGGGGTCACCAGTTGTGGGTTTGGCTTTTGGCTTTGTCCAGCAAAGCTGAGGACAGCAGAAAGGATTACTTAAGACTCCAAAAGTCAAGAGACGTGAAAGGGAGGCTAAGGGAAGGCACCCCAAGCTGCTCTCAGGCTCCCGTATTTATTAGGCATACATTATAGGGAAATCACTGTGCAATATGAAAATTGGCACGTAGGTGCCAGTAAGCGTGCAAAAAAACAAGGTATTCCCCAGACTGCAAAAGAGCAGATGCCGGAAAGCAGGGTGGTGAACAAGATAAGATATTCCATAGATAACATGGTCTAAGGAATTCATGAGCACACGCAACCCTAAATACACGTTAACTAGATACTGGTCAGCTGTTTTCAGCAGAGCCAGAAAGCAGTGTAATGCATTCCCTATAATCTCCTTAACCAGGACAGAGCTATTTGATTTCCCACATTACCTAATGGTGCTTTTATGTTTCCGTCATTCTCTTTAATTTATTTATTAGAATTCTTCTGTATGGAAGAGCTGTCCTTTCTCCCCCATTATGTATCTATTCAGTTATTTATCAGTAAGGACTCATGGATGTTTATTTTATTCTATAGGTTTTAATTTGTCACTCATTTTATTTCTCAAATTGTTCTGGCTTTGGTCCTTGGAAGCTCCTTTACGTTGGGTCCTGTATCATTTTGATATGGCCCTAACATTTTTTGAGCACTTCTTTATTTTCTGGAGCAAGACGTTCCAGCTTCATCTTATATTATTTTTTTCTGTTCTAGCCCTGGAAGGAACCTTTTATTTTATTTAGTTCTTTTATTGGATAATGATATTTATAAACCAAGACATGCATACTAAGTTTCTATATTGAGAGAAGTGGTTGATTCCAGAGTGCCTTTGCTCCTAGGTCCTCTAAGCAGATAGAGCCTGGAAATACATGCATGAATCCTAACCCACACAGACATTCTCTTTCTTCCTTCCTCTCTTTCTTTCTTTCTTTCTTTCTCTACTTGTGTATGTGTATGGAAAAGCAAAAATTTATACTAATACCTCTCGCTCTAGTTCAACTCTGCAAGGTTCATTCTTGTCTCCCCCTTTCTTTTGTTGTAATTTCTTTGTCCAACAGTGAAAAATCTGGCTCTCATTAGATATCATAAATTCGCTTACCTGTTCGATCTTAGTGTACACATAAAATAGTTACAGAATTGCTAACCCACACCCCTGTGAGAAACACATTTACTCATTAGGGCACAGTATTTGTATACAGCTTTTTTTTATCTTTACGGTATCCAAACTACTGTTGTTCAAAGTTCACTTGGCAAGTTATTTTTTTCCTGACCCCCTTCAGTGTGGTTCCCTTATTTGTTTGTAATACTGTTAGGTTTGTTACTGCCTATATTCCATTTTGAATTCCTGCATGTATTGGTTGGTTTTGATTATTTATTGCGGGGATAGGAATATTACTGATTCTAAGAGTCAAAGCTATACAAAAAGGCATCTTACTTGGTTTAATAAGTCCAAAAGAGAACTCTTGATTTTCTTCCTCAAACCTGCTTTTCTTTTAAGCTTTCCCATCTCTGTAAGTGGCACCTCCCCCAAACCATATCCAATCCTTCCACATTAGGGAGTCCTACTGGTTCGAGTGCAAAATGTATTCCTAATACTACAGCTCTAATCTAAGGTGTGTTTATTTCTAGCTTCGACTTCTGCAGTAGCTTGCTAACTTGTCTCTGTATCCATCGTTATCCTCTTTATAGTTCCTTCTCTGCAGGCCAGCCAGAGTGATCTTTTAAAAGTGCAAATCAGAGACCATGTAAGCAGAATACAGTGCAGACCCCTTGTCAACCTATAAGACTCTTTATGTTCTGGCCCCTACCTCCCTGGCTCCAGCCATTCCAGATGTATTTATCACCTTTCTGTTCCTCAGTTGCACGAAGTTCTTTCTCATCTCAGGGCCTCTGCACTTGGCCTCCCCACTCCCTGAAACACTCTTTCCCCAGATCTTTGCTTGCCTAATTGCTTTCTCAGACCAAATCACTGCCTGGGAGGGGCCTTCCCTGAACACTCTTGGCTAGATGAAGCGGTAACCTCTACTCCCTGAGCACTCTGTGTCCCATTTCCCTGGCTTATTTTTTTCTTAGTGTTAATGGTTTGAATTTTCCTTGTTTATGTGTTTACTTATTTTTTATTTGTCTTCATTATTAGAATATAATTTCTGTAAGGGCAGAGGCCTTTCTCATTTTGTTCACTGATAAATTCCCAGTGCTAGAATAATCCTTGGCCCTTTAACAAGCATTACATATTCTTCAGTGAATGGGTGAATGAATTGGATTAAATGGAAACACTAGCAATATTTTATATACCTGTACTTTTACTGTTTGTCATTTTGATTAAGCCATAGTTTTTAATGGATTTAATGGTCTTTTTTTTTCCCCCCTCTCACCTAGCCATGTACATCTTCATGTGATCAGCCAGGATTTTGATTCTCCTTGCCTCAAAAACAAAAAACATTGGAATTCTTTCAATACAGAATACTTCATAGAATCGCAAGGTAAACAGTGTTGTTTAGTTTTCACGTTTGTTTCATTTTCTCACCTGTTCTTATATTTGCTTTAGTTGTTTTCCTAGATAATAACCTGGCCTCGAAAGCCCATGTACAGCTTTGTGTTCCCTATAAAGATTCACCCATTAAAATAAACTGGATTATTTGGGTTCAGTAGGATTGCCACTTTGCTGTGAGCAGCCTTCTTGGTGGGGTTAGAGGGTAGAGATCTAGAAAGCTGTTATGTCAGAGTCAGAAAGGTACGTTTTGTTCTAACAACAGGGGCCTTAAAGGTTGTCCTGAGAATTATTGGAGTTCATAGACATGAAAGCTCTTAACAGTTGTCTCTTCTGCCATCAGCTGGGTAGGGGCTTGGGGGCTGCCTCATGTGAGGAGTGGTTGATTAACAGGGGAAGGCTGTGTATATATAGAAGGAAGCATTTCCCAGGGTATGTACTGTGGAACTTCAGTATGCTGGGATGTTAATGATGGCAGCTACCACTGACCAAGGGCTAACCAAGGGTAAAGCACTATGATACAAGCTTTTGATGTAATAATATGGATTCCTTACAGTGTGTCCTGAAGGAATGTAATTACCTCAAAAACAGATTGCTCAGATTTAGAATCTGATTCCCAGCAGTGAGTTTAACCTCAAGTTTACTAGCTTTAGGATACCTGGCATATTTTTATGTGGAGTCAGAGTTTCTTTTCTGGGGGGGTATCTTGTATTGGATTTCTAGAGTAGCTGGGCTCTGAACTTTTTTCCTTTGCCTGCAGCTGTGATAGAGATGGTACAGACCGCTGGCAGAGTGAGTGTCCGAGATGGGATGCCTGAGCTCTTGAAGCTGCCCCTCCGTTGTCACGAGTGCCAGCAGCTGCTGCCTTCCATTCCTCAGCTGAAAGAGCATCTCAGGAGACACTGGCCAAAGTGATTCTGTGGAGCCTGAACTTTTGCAGCAGGTGTGGCTGATTGTTTAGAGCAAATTTCTGACACCTGTTCTGGATTGCTTGTGAACTTTTATTTCTTGAATTAAAACATGCAGCTTCCCCCGCCCAAACAAAGCTTCTTCTGTTCCTGAGTGGCTCCAATATGGGATGACCTGAAATAGTTCAAGAATTAGGAATTTGGGGTTGTTTTGGATGTGTTCTCTGGTGATGGTGGCTGGGACAGGCCTGAGCCCTGATCTCCAGGATCCATGTCAGGTCTGACTCACGGGGAGCAAAGCCATGTTCACACTGACCTAATGCAAGATATGGAATCAGAGAGCAGGCTATATATTTCTGTTCTGTACATTTAATCCTTCCTCCCCAGAGGAAGAGAAGCTCGAGAGGTCTGGTATTTAGCTTAAAGGTACTAATTGGTCTTGTTCTCTGATCTTAATCTGTTCTGTAATATTCTTTCTCTTTCCTTTCTTTTTTAACTTAATTTAATTTACTTATTTATTTGCTTATTTATTTGGTTTTAAATCTTCAGGGTTTTTTCTTTTTTTTTTTTAAATTTTCATCCAAATTAGTTAGCATATAGTGCAACAATGATTTCAGGAGTAGTGCCCCTTAGTGCCCCTTACACGTTTAGCTCATCCTCCCTCCCACAACTCCTCCAGTAACCCTCTGTTCTCCATATTTAAGAGTCTCTTATGTTTTGTTCCCCTCCCTGTTTTTATGTTATTTTTGCTTTCTTTCCCTTATGTTCATCTGTGTCTTAAAGTCCTCATATGAGTGAAGTCCTATGATATTTGTCTTTCTCTGACTCTTTCCTTTCTTCATGGAGAAATTAGTTTCTTCTGTTCCTTTCATTCCTTTCTATCCAAAACCATCCATGCTTCCTTCTCAGAAAGTGTCTCACCAGTACTTATTCACTCTGAGCAAATAGGCTTGGTGAGGGGGTGGAGAGATGGGTTTTTTCCCCTAATATCAGGGGTTCCTGGCTGATGAGGAAATACTCGGCCAAATGTTTGTTCATCAGGGTTCAGCTGTCAAGCCTTCTTGCTGGCCTGCTTGGATCTTTTGTCTGAAAATAAAGTTATTTGTTTGGGGCAGCTCTCTTAGGTAGTTGAAAATTATTGGGAGTTCAGGTAATAGTCACAAACTCCGTTCTGATGCATGTAGAGATCATCGTTAACTGAAAAGTTGCATAGAACCCCATAGCTTCATTTTTTACTCAGAACAAATTTGGATGTCACTGTTGGAGCAAATCTGTTTTTGGATAATGTCAGAACTAAAGGTAAAAGGAAATCTAAAATGTTGCTTTTGATTGCATTGGTGATCCATTTGAGGATGTGGCTCTTTTTGCTCTTGAGTTTGTTAAAAAAATAAAAGAATACCCTTAATAATAACTTCTCTCTGGAGAAAACCAATTTGTGGAGACCGTATCTGACCTCAATCTTTCATAAACAAACAGAATGCTACAGTGGTTTTTTGGTTGAGCATGGGTATAGTCATATAGTCCTAAATAGTAGTAATTAATGATTATAGCAGCTAACATTTGTTCAACTCCTGTGCATCTAGGCATTATTCTAATACTTTTTTCAGATTATCCCATTTCTCACTGTATGTAATTCTGTGGGGGTAGGTATTCTTGTTATGACCCTTTAAAGGGGAAGAATTTGGGGCGCCTGGGTGGCGCAGTCGGTTGAGCGTCCGACTTCAGCCAGGTCACGATCTTGCGGTCCGTGAGTTCGAGCCCCGCGTCAGGCTCTGGGCTGTTGGCTCGGAGCCTGGAGCCTGTTTCCGATTCTGTGTCTCCCTCTCTCTCTGCCCCTCCCCCGTTCATGCTCTGTCTCTCTCTGTCCCAAAAATAAATAAAAAATGTTTAAAAAAAAAAATAAATAAAAAAATAAATAAATAAAGGGGAAGAATTTAATAATCTGTAAAGGACCCTGGGCTTCAAAGTTGGTTTTGGTTCTGGGGCATCAAACTCATTTTCCCTATTAGTTGAAGAATATAAATGTATTACTAACCAGTAGGGGCCATAGACTCATAGGGGCATTGGGTCTGTGCTGACCAAAAGCTCTTCGTGGCATTTTATCATTGATTTCTCTGAGGACAGTCAGTTCCTCTAAAGCCCCTTTTCCACATCTGATGCCTTAAAGCCCCTAGAAACTGTTTCTAAAGGTACACTCCATGGATACCTGAGATCAGAATTGCTAGTGTCCTTCTACAACATGTAAACACTTGGGCTTTATCTCAAAACCACTGAATCACAATCCTTTGGGCCTAGGAATCTGTATTATAAAACATTCAGGATGACCGTTTTCATACTAAAGTCTGAGAACCACAATATAAATGAAGTCTGGGCTTCAAAGCACTTTGCATTTCTGAAAGTTCCAGATTAGACTGTCCCCTGCCAGGATACACACACAGTTTCCTGGTTGGTTTTCTGGGCTAGTTGCAGGCCTTCCTTCCCTCTGCATGGTCAATTTTATTTCAGGACCCAGGGAGACTTTGGGCATTAGATAAGGGAGAATGACTACTTATAGGGACCAGCCCTTTGTTTCTGCAGGATTTGGGGGAGGCCCCCTGGCCCCATGTTTTGTTTTTGTTTTTTTTTTTTTTTTTAATTTTTAAAATTTATTTAGAGAGAGAGCAGGGCAGGTATAGGGGGAGAGGGAGAGAGAAAGAATCCCAAGCAGGGCTGCACTGACAGTGTGGAGCTCGATTTGAGGCTCAAACTCATGAACCTGAGTTCATGACCTGAAGTGAAATCAAGCCACTCAGGCGCCCCTGGCTCCAAGCTTTTTGGGACCAGGCCTGGTGCTGATGACTTCCTTTTCTTTTTTCTTTTTTAAAATATTTATTTATTTTGAGAGAGAGAGGGAAAGATCATGTGCTCACATGAGGGGGGAAGGGCAGAGAGAGAAGGAGAGAGAGAAGCCCATGCATGAGATCATGAGACCCAATCATGAGATCATGACCTGACCCAAAATCAAGAGTTGGGTGCTTAACCAACTAAGCCACCTATGCACCCCAACTGTTTCTTTTCAATGGCTCCCATCCCTTCCTGCTCAGACATCAGTCACAAAGGCTTGGTCTGGGACCTGTGATGAACTCAGCTAACCTTAGGCTCAGAGCCTATATATTTTTCCTCTTCTGGGTCTGTCTGAGATATCCAGGTACAAATGGTCCTTTCCAGGACCGGACCATACTTGAGATGGTCCACTAAGAGTCCTTGCAGGTTCAGGGATGCTTCCTGGAGTCTGGCATCTGGTAATCAGTCACATACACTGGATATGGCTGGATGTCAGAGATTCAGCATTGATCTCTGTCAGAATTGGCCTAACTGCCTCTCTCTGTCCCAGTAGCTACAACTTGGAGATCTCCACAGAGCTCTGAAGATTCTTCCATAGACTAGATTAAAAAAAAAAAAATATGATGAAGGCCATGAAGCTCACTCCCCAGAATAATGTGTACACATTTTATGTACACTTAAAGTGCTTCCATGGACTCCCTAAGGGGTCTGTGAACCCCAACTTAACCTCTGCTCTGAAGGAAAAAGTCACCACTTTGCATGGGAGCTTAGGAAGTATCTGGGATCCCCTCCTATGGAGGTGTCTGGGAGGACTAGGGGGAGAGACCTTATCTCCAGGATATCCCTGAGATGCTCTCCTTTGGTGTCATTGCTCCTTCCTCAGCCCTTTGGTGCATGCACATCCTGGGGTCTTCTGACTAGAGATGGAATTCAGGCCCAGGAGCTGCTCGCTCTAGTTTAGCCACCACATTCAGGCAGGAATCTTGGGAAATGGAGAAATCTTCAGCAGGTCTGAGGGGTTCAGGAACCCTGACTGGCCGACTTATCATGAGCTATCTAAAAGGCAGTGAATCTACATTACTAAAACCAGTCATCTGCATAAATAGATCAGCTATGTCATGAATGTATCCAGGATAGTGGGAATGGCAGTATCTCTTGGGTACAGTATGTTAACAGTACAAACTGTGCTGGATTCAGTAAGTAATCTCTGACTAAGGCAGAGATTTCGATGAGGCCTCAGCCAATGTACTTGGGAATTGCAGAACATTTAACTGAACTTCAGATAAGGTGCCCAGTGAACTTTTTAAAAATAGGTATTGCCAAAACAGTTAATTTTCTACCTAATCAACAATGTTATATAGTTTAGCATGTTGATATTAAAATCACAATGAGAATGGTAAGAAACTGCAACCAAGGAGAGACTATATCACAGTGTATGTGATATATGATGATATATGTGATACATGTGAGATATAATGAGGGAAATGTTGAAGAGTGAGGTGACCACCTTTACATTCTTTGTTTAGCCAGGCTACCCTGTGACCTTGAACAACAGAAGTTTTAGAAGAACAAATGAGAAAATGAGGAGTCAGAAAAAGGACATGAAATATTGAGGTATATAGGTCCCATGCCACCCCCTCTCCCAAGTGGGCTATTGTTACATGATCACTAGAAAAAATGGTCTTACTTTGCCTATTTATCCCAGACTTATTACTGTGTTGTAGTTGGGTGGAGTCTTCTCAAGGAACAGGGAATAGTGGCATGAAAAAATAGGACAAATGCACATGACTCACATTTGTGACTCTAAGTTGTATTTCCTCCATTAGGGACTATCCTCTTACCTTAGCCCCGTCATACCTAGACAAGGCAGCTGTTTTATTAAAATAAAATGGTTGAATATGGTTACTTCAACTCTAGCCAAGAAACCAGATTTAAAATGGAGTTCCTTTGTTGCTTAAAGAGAAGGTAGATATGATGACAGAGCTGAACTGGAAACCTGAAACTGAACAAGTGAATGCTTTATATGAGAACATGAAGAGTAGACCTTAAATAGTTTATGACAAATCTTAAGTCAGAGCTGGGGAAAAGGGCTCTCAAATTCCATTAGAATCTCTGAACGGGAGTAATCTACTCTTAATATCTTAATTTCTTAACTTTGTCTTTTCTTCTTCCTTTCTTTTTAAAAATTTTTAACAAACAAACTCTACCATAAAGGAATGGGTTTTGAGTTTTAGAGTCTACTAATGATTAGTGTTCTCATGTGTTATTAGCATTATTTAGGCCATTGTTGAATGACTCATCAAATCAGAGATACACTCAAGTGCCTGAGTGTTCCTTTGTCAGCAGCCGCTGTCTACCCAAACTTTAGGGAAGGGAGTGGCCAGGATGTGGGGCAGTGGGAAAGGAGTTTAGACCTCTAGGATTCTGGGCCACTCACTGTTCAACTCTTTTTGCCTGTTCCATTTTGCAAATTTATTTTGAGACCATCTATTTCAACTTCCTCAATTTTTAGAAGGCAGCTGGGACTTGGAGATTTAAGGGGCTCATTTAACAATTTAAACCAGATCTTGGCCTTTATTGCACTCATCTCTTTGTTCCCGGATCCTCTCAGACACTGAGATTTTTTTTTTTTTTTTTTTAAGTAAACTCTGCCCCCAATGTGGGGCTTGAACTCACGACCCCAAGATCAAGAGTTGCATGCTGTACTGACTGAGCCAGCCAGGCAGCATAGACACTGATATCTTATTTGAGAATAAGGATCAGCTACTCTCCTAAGTCCCACTCACTTCTGTCCTGCCTCATAATATTTTTTTCATGTAAATGCAGAGTAGAAAAAAAAAATCACCTTAAGCTTGTATTCGAGGCTCAGCTCTGTTCTATGTTGGCTGTGTGGCACTGGGTTAGTCATTTAACCTCTCTGGCATCAATTTCACCATCTGTGAAATGGAACTAAAATATGTACCTCTCATGTTGACTGAGGATTAAACAAGCATGAACGTGGAAAGGACCTGGTAGTGGGATGGTCCAGCATTCAGTCCTAGTCTCCTCTCTGGGAGGCCGGACCCCGGTGCCAGGCTGAGACCGGGTCGAGCAATGGCTCCCTGTTGACTCAGCCAACCCGGTGGTTCCCCCTTTCATTCCCCCACTTGCAAAGGGATACGAAAGCCTTGTCAAGGCTGAGAAAGCTAATTCCTGAAGCCTGTGGTCTGTGGGTGTTGGCAGTAATGTTACCCCCCTTTTCTACCCTGGGTCAAAGAGAAACAAACAGGGGAACTGTGTTTTGCTAGCAATCTATCAACAAGGTCTTGTTGTGACCGTTTAGAAAGTTCATAAGGTACACAGAATTAAATGTTTTGGCTGGCAGCGATCATGTGAAACCTGTTTATTCTTAGAATGACCTGATCCATAAGAGTCTTGATATAAAAGATTGTGTACAGCAACAATAAAGCCGTCACTTGGGCCATCAGCCCAGGGGCCCTCCTGTTCCCAAACTGGCTTCTCTTCTCTTTTTTTTTCTTACATTCCCCTACCCTCAGGACCCTGATCTCGGTGTTTGTTGCGCCGGTCGCAACACCTCTCCCAAACTAAACCCATCTGATCTGTGAACCCTCAGTGAATATTCTCTCAAGCAAGCTCTTTTGCACTTCGAACCTTCCAACTTCTCATATGTATGTATGTATGTATGTATGTATGTATATATGTATGTATTTTAAGTAGGCTTCATGCCCATCATGGAGCTCAATGCGGGGCTTCAACTCACAACCCTGAGATCAAGACCTGAGTTGAGATCACAAGTCATGCTTAACCGTCTGAACAACCCAGGTGCCCCTTGGTTTCTCATATTTAAAACCAGGGCCTTGGATTAGATTATACTTAAAGTCCCTCCCTGTAAGATACAAGTCCTCAGCTTTCAGCCTGTTAGCTCCCATTGCTCTGTCCTCTGGGTCTTTTTTCTTTTTTTTCTAAGACTGAAATTAGCCAATAAGCTTTCTAAAGCACAAGAAATTCTTTGCACTCCTGCCTTAATCTATAAAGTAAGTTTTTAAAGAAGTCTTCATTTGTCCCACTTTGTGCTGGTTCTGGACCTATCAGGGAGGCAAAGAGCATGGCTGAATCTCTAGGGGTTTAAATGACATCATTAGGCTCCCTTTTCATTTCTTAGTTCTGCTTTTTTGGGTTGACTGTCTAGGGAGCAGTAAGAACAGTTGTGGGCCTCAGAGTGAGAGAGCTCAATCCTCTCCATCCCTTACCCCTCCACATTTCTGCCAAAGCACAGAAAGGACCCTGACTTCTTTGCTTAGGTCACATACTAATCTCTAGACTAATTACTGTGTCTCTTAGGTGGGTGGCATACTCTGGCCATCTCAAGTAACAGGACTATCTTGAGGTGAGGGGTGGAGGGCCACAAGACTGTTGGCCCCACTAGAATTTCATGGACAAGGGAGAAGCAGTTTGCAAAAACAATAGTTGTTTACCACTCATGTGGACTGCACACATCATCCCCATGTGCTGGTAGCTCTTTGGTTCTGCACTGTTGCCATGGAATCTAAGACTGAAAAGGAGGCAAACAGTTCTGGACTTCTGGCAGCTCCAAGTTGAAAAGTTGACACAATCCACTGCCCCCACTATTGTCCTGTATTGTTTGCTTTGATTGGAAGAAAAACTATATCATATTTTCAAATTTAATGACTAGCTACTGGCAAAGGACCTTTTGCAGAAATTTCTCCAGAAACTATAGGGTGTACTCTTACAATGCTGGTTGGAGTTGCCAGGGTCCTTGGGCATCTCTATGTCCTGGTTCACCAGCAGACCATCAGCCTTTGCTGCTCTTTCATTGGCTGCATTCTGGAGATAGGAGCCTAGGGCCAGGGCAGAGAAGGAGGCTTTCAGGGGTGCTTAAAAAGCCAGTTGAGCAGCTGGATTCTTATCCACTATGGACAGCATTTCCATTATCATAAATATTCTCTAGGTTACTAAGTACCTAGAGAATTGCCCAGTGACTAGGGAACAGAAACTTATTTTTGCTTTCAAGAACCCAGAAAAGGGAAAATGTTCATGACAGAGCAAGGGTAGGAAGTAGGTCAAATACTAAAATGTGATCCATCTGGCTGGTCAGGCATTAGGTAGGAGACCCAAGGTTTTGGAGAGTCCCCAGTAGGCACACCTATCTGAATTACCTACCTGAGAAACTGATAGACTATATGTCCCCTTAATGTGAATGACAAGAAGGTGGCCCCTGCAGGCGGGAGCTTTTAGCCCACACTCACCCCTGAAGCAGAGGCCCAGGTACGGCACAAATGCCCAATCGTATAGGGTGGGAATGTTATTCTTCACCAGGCCATGATGTTCTCTATAACATGTTACTGATGTTCCATCAAGTACCAATGAAATTCAGTGAACGTAGAACATAACGATATCCCAATAAAATTTTGTTGAGTGAATGAAACCTCATGTCATGCTTTGAAAGCAAAAAAGAAAACAGAACTCTTTCTGTTACAGCTAATTTAACTGTCAAATGTGTTGTGAGGCTGTATCTTTGACTTTCAGAAACATTTTGATAAACATCCTGTTGCCATTGTTTATGGACAGCGTATCTCTTATGGATCAGAATTAGTGGAACATAAACATGTTAAGATTTTCTCATATAATGTTCCAGATAATATTTTCCTATGTAACGTTCCAGATTTCAATCTTTGCTAACAAACCAGGTGATCAGGGCTATTGGGGTTTTCCGTATCTTTTCTAGGAGAAATCTGTTTTTTGGGTTACTATCTTTGGCCACCAGATGGCAGTATTTGAACAATAAATTCTTAATCTGCTTTATAATTCAAAATGGTTTTACAAAATTCTTTTATGTTTCAGAATCAATGCTTCAAAGTAAAATATGTAAGTTTTTTTTTTTTTTTTAATAAGGCTGGTGTGTGTTTAACTGATCTCCTAATTAAGATAGAAGTTTGAGAGACAACCAAGGTGTTGGTAAGAATGTAAAACATGCATGATTGATGATAAGGGGAGAAGGTTTGGCTTGGAGGTTAGACTCTAACATTAACTAGAGCCACGGCTGAGGCCTGATTCTGGAATTTATCAGATGAAGGTTTTAAGGCATGTCAAATGCATGGTAGGCCTTGAAAATATGATAGCTTATTTCCTCCCATTTCTTAATTTGACCCCAGGATTAGTAACTCTTATTCTCATCACAAAGTATAACTGGGAGCAGTAGTGCTGGGAGCAGACACTTCTGGGCATATCCTTGAAAAGTGGGGTTATTTTTACATTGACGTAATTGTTGTTAAGTCTCTGGTGTTTTGATATTAGAAGAAGCACTGTCAAAGTGAGACAAATGATATACAGGGAAGGTAAAGGGGTATGTGTGCATTTTCCATGGGTTAGCTTCCCGCAAAATCTCCTTCTGATATAAGAGCTCAGCTTCATTTATATCCTCCAGCTTTTCTAAGAGTTTTGTCATCTAAGCAGGCAGAAAAATGCCCCAGCCTGAAACAGTGTCAGAATATTAGAGCTGGAAAGAATTCTAAAACTAGGACTCCTGACATTTTGAAGTAGTCACGGGTTCAGGGAATTTGGTGAAAGCTATGGACCCTCTCCATACATTTTCAAACAAATCAGTCATCGATGAATTCCTAGGGCAAAGTTCCTCAACTGGTATGTGTGTCCATGTGTGTATGTGGAGATGTGTAAGTCACATAGGCCCTAATTATTTTGAACCATCTGGTAGGGCTTTTTTTCCAAACCACACACAGAAATTCACTCTGTGAATACCATGGAAGGGCATCTAATGCCCTTGGTGCTTTGGGTAGACAAATGTTTAATCTCTTGCCTTGAGACTCTGTTAAAACTCTTTAATCTAGTAGCCTCTGATGTCCCATTGAATGGTTTGAGACAGAAATGATTGTTATAACTCCAGTGACAAACTTATGTCCTTATTAAACACCAAGAGTGCTTATATTCCCAAATTCATGCTGGGAGAAAATACACTAAAATGTTAATTAGTAGTCATTTTTGGATGGTGAGAATGTAGGTAATTTAAATTTTGTTATATTGTACAGATTTCTTTTTCTTTCTTTTTTTTTTTTTTTTTTTTTTTTTGAGAGAGAGAGAGAGAGAGAGAGAGAGAGAGAAAGAGAGGCTCAATCTCACTACTGTGAGTCTGTGACTGAGATTGTGACCTGAGCTGAAATCAGTAGTCAGACACTTAACTGACTGAGCCACCCAGGCTCCCCTATTACACAGATTTCTAATCAGGTACAATGAATATGTATTTGTGAATGTGAGAAAACCTAGATTTTATTTTTTAAAAAATAGATCACAGAATGTAATCCACGTTCAGTTACTTATATTAATAGCCAATGAAACAAAAAATGGCTAATAATTTTAATAAGATAAGTTCTCCAGACCTCTAGAGGCAGAAAGACATCCTGCAAGGCCAAATTTCAGGCTATAACAGATTCAGTTGGGCCTGAGGAGGACACAAGTGAAGGTAAATTCAAGTTTGGGATCCGATTTCCTTGTTACTAGATCTAGAAAAGTAGATTTGTCTGCCCCCAACCTTAATCTCTGTCTCTTTCACAGAGATATCAACTATATTTTGTTCAAAATTCTTGTCCTAGCAACTTCCTATTTGTATTTATAAATGTCTTTCAGCAGCCATTTAGGTCCCATAATTTATCTTGAGTATTATGTTGATGTGGCATGCTATATTAAGTTCCAATTTTGGACCATCGTTGAGTTCTGGGGATGACCCTCTTGGTTCCTGAGGGCTACTCTTTCAATGTTGCTTGGACGTGAGGATATATTTTTGATGGATGGGGATGGGGGGGTGAATTCTATATATTAGTTCATGTGTGAGAGCTTTGTGGCCTGGAACCCAGACTTCTGATGTAAAGCATGAGGAGAAGAGGAGGAGCAAATGGGACCTGAAAATCAGGAGGAGAATGGTTAGGAGTTTGGCTTGCTGGATTAGTTCTAGGGTATCCTTTGTGGTAGAGAATTCCAGTAATGGGAGAGATGGAGATCTGACTTCTACATGATAACCAACCCTACATGATAAAGAGGGAGGGAGGAGAAGGATGAAAAGAGATACATGAGGTGAACATTTGGGGAAGACTTTGAGGCCTTTGGGAAGTGGGAACTTTGGAGAGGTCTAGAAAACTACAGAATATAGGAGGGGAATTTGGAGAAGGTTTTTTTCCCCCTGGGTAGAAATTGGATCTCTTCAATGGTTTTTGATAGATGTTAGCAAAGATTATATATTCTTTTTTTTTTTTTTTTGAAATTTTGGTCTCTGTTGTTCTTATTTCTCGTATCTTTATTATGTGTTTCTTGACACTTTATTATAAAGTGTCACTTTTCAGGGGCGCCTGGGTGGCTCAGTCGGTTAAGCGTCTGACTTCGGCTCAGGTCATGATCTCACGGCTTGTGAGTTCGAGCCTCGTGTCAGGCTCTGTGCTGACAGCTCAGAGCCTGGAGCCTCTTCAGATTCTGTGTCTTTCTCTCTCTGCCCCTGCCGTGCTCACACTCTGTCTCTCAAAAATAAATAAACATTAAAAAAAAAAATTAAAGTGTCACTTTTCAGAAAAGTAACTCTTGGATTTGTTACTTTCATGACTGTCTTTATAATTTGTTTTTGCCCTAATTCTTTAGTCTTTATTATTTTGTCTATATTTTTTGAGTCAAATACCGGGTTCATATACATTAGTATTAAGACATCTCTTTTTATCAGAATTTTTAAAATAGTGAAAATATTTAAGACTGTGAATTGAATGCTGGGTTGGACTGAGACTTACGGAGATGGCCTTGGCTGTTGATAGCAAGGAAATGTTTAATCTGATTTCAGCACCTGAGCCATCAGGTTTCCTCGTGTCTGTCAGAGAAGTCATATGTTCAAGGTGGTAAAATGAAAATATCATGTTATCCCTCCCTAGGATAAGGTTTTGTTCCTTGTGTGTTTCACAAATATTTTTCTTTCCTGTTTTCTTATAAATAATTGTGTTAGGGTAGTCTCATCTCTTTTCTCCTTACCTTCACCACAACAATGAAACAGTATGGCCTGGACAAGGATCTGATGTTAGTCTTTTATATTTAGTATGATTTTAAACCTCAACATTATCTTTTCAAGATTGGAGTTCGCATTTCAGCTTTGTTTGTACAAGAAAAAATTTTGTCCCGGTTGAGGGATTTTAATTTTAATGAAGTACTATGTATGTATTTATTTATTTATTTTACAACTTATTATTATTATTATTATTTTTTATGGATTGTGCTTTTGGTATTGTAAAGTTATCACTAAACCCAGGGTCACCTGGATTTTATCTCATGTAGTCTTCTAGGAGTTTTATAGTTTCGTATTTTACATTTTGGTCTGTGATCTTTTTGAGTTAATTTTTTGTGAAAGGTATAAAGTCTGTGTCTAGATTCATTTATTTCTTTGCCTGTGAATGTCTAGTTAAAGACTTTTTAAGCATTATCTAATGGGGAAAATTTTTTATATGAAGTGTCTGTTTCTTCCTTCCCTCCCAATGTTTTCTTCCCTGTAATGAGAATCTGTGATTAAAGAGAAGAATTTCAAGGGAGAAACGTAAAACTGCCAGCAGAAGGCCATGCAACTTAGACTAGAGTGTGAGGCCTCCACTTCCCGTCCAGCTGGTTTTTCTTCCTCTGACAACAGTGGGAGTGGGGAGTGGGATGCCTTCCCTGGGCCTGATGTGCCAAACTGTTTCCAACTCCATTGTGGCCATCAGTAGGGTTCCCTCACCTCCTGCCTGTTCTTATTTGCTAGTTCATAGGCACCTTGGAATGGGAGCAGTGTTTAGAAAACCATGCGTTTGCATCAGTATCATAATCCCAAGTCACTTCAAGATTTGGGGGAAAATGAGCAAGGGCAGCTACCACCATGGTAACTGTGAAAAAATCAGTTCTTTGTAGAAGGTGTGACTGAATTGTTACAATTTGGAAAGAACTTGTCACAGTGTGTGATCTGCCCAGAGGAACTCTCCAAAACACCACAAAATCCTCCAGGAATCTTTTCATCCTTTTGAAACTCCAGTTTGCATTTCCAGGAGCCTGACTGACCTGCTGAGCACAGTGTTCTATAAAGGCAGAGTTTGTTTTTTAGTTACTGGTGGTGGCAGGGACACCAGAGTGGCATTACTTTTTGAGAAAGAGATGGGAACTCATTCATAAGAGCAAGATGGGCACAGAGAGCGTTAGGCTGCCCAGGCATGGAGGTGGGCAGTGAGGACAGGGAGGTCTTTGGGGACAAAAGGAATTGCCATGCTATGTTTGCCATGAGAAATAGAAATTGGTCCCTTCAAGATGAGATTTCTTCCCTCTCCTGCTAAGAACTAGGTAATACGGTCTGCTGGGAATAGAGGCACTAGATAAACAGTACTGAGGCTCCATTTGTGCCAGTCACCAGCCTTGGCAGCAATGCCACGGGGAAGATGGCTTTAGTTTCACTTTGCTTGAGGAATTTACAGCTCAGTGTGGTAATGACCCAGTCTAAGGTAGGGAGTGGGGGATTGGATAATCCGAAGTTAGAACTCTTTCCTTACGTCTAGGTGCCCCCTTCTGCATCCACACATAACATCTCCCTTAAACTGATTACTGAGCCTTGAATTTATGTCACGGCATGTTAGCAGACAAGTTGAGAATGACTAAACCTGGCTGAGGTGAAGGCAGTAACTTGGATGGCCTTGTTATGTTATACTTTCCTTAGTCCTCTTCATAAGGTCACCTGTAATATTGTCTACCCTTAAGGATTACTGAGAATATTTTAAAAAAATGTTTATTTATTTTTGAGAGAGAGAGAGAGAGAGGCAGTGAGAGAGGGAGAGAGAGAATCCTAAGCAGGCTCTGCACTGTCAGCACAGAGCCTGATGTCGGTCTCGAACTCACAAACCATGAGATCATGACCTGAGCCGAAATTAAGAGTCATATGCTTAACCTACTGAGCCTCCCAGGCACTCCTTGTGGGATGATTGAGAGTATTAAATGAAATAATGAGGGTAAAGCACTGGGTAGATGGTCACTAAATAACTATGATGATTATGGCAAAGAATTGTTTTCAAAGGAAACTTAATGGTAGAATTGGTTCAATCTATTCATAGGAATTCTTATTTGTTTTGTTTTTGTTTTTGTTTTTTTGTTTTTTTTTTTTTTGCTCACATAAGGAATGATGCAGAAATGAATAGTTTTTAGATTCATTTTGGTAGGTGCCAAATATACCCTCAGACCAAATAAAGTGTTCTTGACAAAACAAGTCATTTTAATGTAAAAGAATTTCAGGAAAAACTAAATAATCTTTAGTCCCTCCTCTAAAGATAAGGGCTTGCAGCACTAGTTTCTACATTACTTAATAAAGTATTAAGTTTTCGAAGTGGGAAAATAATCTGATGAGTGAAGATTTTAAGCGAATTTACTTCACAAGTGTTTGGAGCTGTGGTCAACTTCAAGATTAAACTCCCTGTCATTTGGCCAGGTGTGGATGAACTCATTTGTTGTACTGTATGAAAAGTAAACATTTTGTAGAACTATAAACACCTGTTCTTACCATAGTATCCATCCTCTGGGCCCTTTGTTATGGAAAGGTTTTCTCTGTGTTCTATCCATACAAAACCTATGAAGCTTTAAACAATGTGACTAATAGCAAAGATGATCAGCAGGGCATCTCCTTCTGTGGCTCATTTCTTTCTGGATTGGGCTACTGTATACACGTAACATAATTGTGTTTTGCACATTATTTGCTCCTTATTTGAAACCTGAAGGGGAGTTGTCTAAAAGGAAAGCGAAGGACCTTTAAAGATGAACAATGCAGGCAGATTATTTGCTCACAATCATGTTTGTAGGCTAGCCAAACAGGACTTTGTATTATAGTTAAAAGTGTTTCTGAACTGCTTTTTAGTTTCTCATCACTGTATTCATATGGCTTCTGTTTCTGGAGAGAAAAACCTAATTTTTGTCTTTTTAACAGAATTACCTAATTGCACAGTCATTTTCAACCATACAAAAGCCCACATTAAAAATGAGCCAACAGGAATAATTATGACTCATAGAAGAAGTAAATGATCTGATATGTAGTTGTTGTGTTTTGAGGGATTTAATTTGACATCAACAGAAAAAGGATTTTTCTGAAGAAAAAAACATTTTATCATTTAATCCACAATGTATTTAGCTATAGACAGTTCTTTTTTTTTTTACAGTATACAATTTTATTTTTATTTTTTAAATTTACATCCAAGTTAGTTAGCATATAGTGCAACAATGATTTCAGGGTTAGATTCCTTAATGCCCCTTACCCATTTAGCCCATCCTTTCTCCTACAACCCCTCCAGTAACCCTCTGTTCTCCACATTTAAGAGTCTCTTATGTTTTGTCCCCTTCCCTGTTTTTATATTATTTTTGCTTCCCTACCCTTGGGTTATCTCTTCTGTGTCTTTAAGTCCTCATATGAGTGAAGTCATATGATACTTGTCTTTCTCTGACTAATTTCACTTAGCATAATACCTTCTAGTTCCATCCATGTAGTTGCAAATGGTGAGATTTCCTTCTTTTTGATTGCCGAGTAATACTCCATTGTATATGTATATACAACATCTTTATCCATTAATCCATCGGTGGGCATTTGGGCTCTTGCCATACTTTGGCTATTGTTGATAGTGCTGCTATAAACATTGCGGTGCATGTGCCCCTTCAAAACAGCATACCTGTATCCCTTGGATAAATACCTAGTAGTACAATTGCTGGGTCATAGAGTAGTTCTATTTTTAATTTTTTGAGGAACCTCCACACTGTTTTTCAGAGTGGCTGCACCAGTTTGCATTCCCACCAGCAGTGCAAAAGAGATCCTCTTTCTCTGTATCCTTGTCAACATCTGTTGTTGCCTGAGTTGTTAATGTTAGCCATTCTGACAGGTGTGAAGTGGTATCTCATTGTGGTTTTGATTTGTATTTCCCTGATGATGAGTGATGTTGAGCATTTTTTCATGTGTCGGTCATCTGGATGTCTTCTTTGGAGAAGTGTCTGTTCATGTCTTTTGCCCATTTCTTCACTGGATTATTTGTTTTTTGGGTGTTGAGTTTGATAACTTCTTTATAGATTTTAGATACGAACCATTTATCTGATATGTTGTTTGCAAATATCTTCTCCCATTCTGTCAGTTGCCTTTTAGTTTTGTTGATTGTTTCCTTCACTGTGCAGAAGCTTTTTATTTTGGTGAGGTCCCAATAGTTCATTTTTGCTTTTGTTTCCTTTGTCTCCAGAGATGTGTTGAGTAAGAAGTTGCTGCGGCCAGGATCAAAGAGGTTTTTGCCTGCTTTCTTCTCGAGGATTTTGATGGCTTCCTGTCTTGTATTTAAGTCTTTCATCCATTTTGAATTTAATTTTGTGTGTGATGTAAGAAAGTGGTCCAGGTTCATTCTCCTGCATGTCGCTGTCCAGTTTTCCCAGCACCACTTGCTGAAGAGACTGTCTTTATTCCATTGGATATTCTTTCCTGCTTTGTCAAAGATTAGTTGGCCATACATTTGTGGGTCCATTTCTGGGTTCTTTATTCTGTTCCATTGATCTGAGTGTCTGTTTTTGTGCCAGTACCATACTGTCTTGCTGATATTAGCTTTGTAATACAGCTTGAAGTCTGGCTATAGACAGTTCTATTAACAACTCATTTAATGTTTTTCTGATTCATTTGGTGCTTAACAAAGGGATTACTTTAGCTCTTGCATCTCAATTCATTGTTGTATGATTCTTCAATCTCCATTTTCATTGGTGAGATAAAATAATTATCGTAAGAGATTTTGGTGTGTGCATATCAAAACTGGACATCTCCAGGGGGTAAAAAAATAAAGACATGTAGGACTTGAACAGTAGAATAAGTAAACTTTTTGCATGTGTATGCAAGCACCCACATGTGCACATGCACTCATAAATATAGAAAAAAGACCTTTCATCCTTTGAATAGAGAAGAAACACTTTTCTCCCCATATGTTCATGGAACATTTAAAACAGCTGATCCCATGTTTGACCACAAAGAAAATTTTGATATGTCTTTGTATTTCACTTTGAGCAATAATCATGCATTACTTTCATAATGCAAATAGCACCAAAATAAAGACAAAATTTAAAAATGGGTTTGCTGTATTTCTAATGTTTAGAATAATGTTTGGCACATATTAGGCACTCACTAAATGTTGGGTACATAAGTAAACAAATGGATTTTAATAACTTTTGTTGAGTACCTGCTATGTGCCAGGCACTGAACAGCAGGTATTGCCTAATAGTCGTGTGGTCTAAAGCCACTTGAGTTAAATGGATTTTGGTATATCACAGAACAAACAAACCATGTGCCCTAAAACCTAACTAGCAGATAACAAGTGTGCAGTCATTCCTTTAGCCCATAACAGGGGCTATACCTTTTCTCCAGCTGCATTGTAAGGGCTTCTGCTGAATTGGTTTATTTAATACTTTTGTTGTGCAGTACACATTTCCCATACTTCAGGTGATAATTTAAAGAGTGAAGGAGGAGTGATAAGGGCATATGGACTAGGGAAAGCTTTCTGACACCGATCATGCTGACTGCACTAGGTAACTCTGACATCCTTTCCAGCTTTACCAAGAATAATTCTGCTATCTCTAAGCCTACTGGCTCCATGGTTGTTTACTTACGATTATTTTTTACTTGTTATCTGGAAATCGGTTCTTTTTCATTTAAAATATTTTTCATTAAAAATATCTTTCATTTAAAAATACTTCTTTCCTCTTTTCAAAATGTTGGCTCAGTTGAGGGGGTTGAGTTTTTGCTGTAATTGCTGACTTTGTTCATTGTAATAGGCATTCCTTCTGAACTATAGTGCGTATTCATTTTCTTAGACATTTTCAATCAAAGAAGAGCTCATGATTGGATTAGGCTTTTCACTTGTTTCTTATTAGATATTTGATTACAATTTGGAAATGTTTGCTGCCCATAGGCAAAATTACCATCAGTGTTAAAGGTATTACATTTTCCCACTTCATAATGTGTTGTGTATCTTAATTAATAGTAGACAGAATAATAGGGCATGTCTATGTTTTTTCTCCTTTTTGTTTTTTTAAATCTATCAATTATTGAAAGCTTATTATGTGCTGGACACTGAACAAAGCTCTTTAAGCAACTTATTTCTTTTATTCCTCACAACAATCTTATAAACAGGCATGGTGAAGATAAATAACAAAACTAGTAACAGAAATTCTTCCTGGCTCAAAGTCTGTGCTTTTAACCACTGTGCTACACTTTTCCTGTCTCTTCCATGGTCATATTCTGGAACTGGCCTTCTTCTAGAACATCTTCCTTTTAGAAGAAATATTTAAACATTTTAAAAAATGTTTTTAATTATTTTTGAGAGAAAGAGACAGAGTGTGAGTGGGAGAGGGGCAGAGAGAGAGGGAGACACAGAATCTGAAGCAGGTTCCAGTCTCTGAGCTGTCAGCACAGAGCCCGACGTGGGGCTCAAACTCATGAACCACGAGATCCTGACCTGAGCTGAAGTCGGATGCTTAACCAACTGAGCCCCCCAGGCACCTCAGAAGAAATGTTTAGAAGAAAATTTTCATTACATTTTTTTGAGTAAAATTCAAGTATCCTGATCCTTGGGTCCAGCCCTTAGCTTTTCTATAGCTTCATTTCCACTCTGTTTTTCACCATTGTCAAAATCTTCAATTTCTTGGTCCTGCCACTTCCTTCCAGTTTAGTAAACCCATCTTAGGCTTTCTTTCTTCTCTATGAGCCTCATGTTTGATCATCTAAAATATTCTCCCATAAGGAGGCCTCACTGGCTTAGTTGGTAGAGTATGTGACTCTTTTTTATTTATTTATTTATTTATTTATTTATTTATTTATTTATTTATTTATTTATTTTAGAGAAAGAGAGAGCATGTGAATGGGGAGAGGCGCAGAGGGAGAGAGAGAATCTCTCCGTGCTGAACATGGAGCCTGATGTGGGGCTCAATCTCGTGATTGTGAGATCATGACCTGAGCCGAAATCAAGAGTTGGATGCCCAACTGACTGAGTCACCCAGGTGCCCCAGAGTGTGTGACTCTTGATCTCGGGGTTGTGAGTTCTAGCCCCATGTTGGGTGTAGAGATTATTTAAAAATAAAATCTTAAAAAAATGTTCTCCCATAAATACTCCTTTTACTTCTATTCTATTGCTAAACCCACTCTATTATATCCCAACCATGGATTGATGCCTCAATTTGCTTCCTTTGCTTCTATCTTCAGATAAGCTAGTCGATGTTAGAGACAAGTATCAGTAGATCTTGTAATAAACCTTGCAGATTGGTACCACTACACATTTATGGCCTTAAATTCTTGCTAGGTTCTCCTTTCATTCTGTGGCATTGCTGTTTTCAGGTTCTTTCTTCATTGTTTTCAAGAACAGTGCCATGTCGGTACCATTGTCCTTAAGTTGTCACTTCCCTTACTCTTAGCTAGGTTTTCTCTTGCTTCATGAAGCACATTGAGGCCAGTAAGTATTATCTTGCTCAACTTTCCATCCCTTTGCTGCCACTCATCTACATGCATACCATTCTTGACTGTCTTCCACAGGATAAGGGGAACTCCTTCCTATACAAATCCAACTCCTCACCTTGACCACAAGTCCAAGATGGAAGCATCTGTGTTCTGGGCAGGAGGATGGAAGAAAAGATGAAGAAGGGGATCAAGGATTCACACATACTCTTTGAGGAAGTTTCCTGGAATCTCCTCCATGATTCTTCTTTTTGTATTACCATGGCCAGAATTCAGCCACAAGCCAAAGGTGACCAAGCTTTAAGGGCAGCTGTGAAATATAACCTTTATTTTTGGTAAATCCATGCTCAGCTAAAATTTTTATTATTACAGAAGCAGCATAGAATGTAAATTAGAGACATTGAACAGTGTCTACCAGTATTCCTTTGCACATGAAAAAAAATTTGAGTTCCCTCTTTTAACATGGAGGGCTTTCCTTTACAGTGTCATTCCAATAGGAACTGTAGGGGGAAAGTAAATTTTTTACTTATATTGCAAATATTTTACAAATATTACCTTTTAATTTTATAATCTTTAATTTTTTTATGCTCTCATCATACAGAGGAGGGAACATGAAGGGGGGAGAAGGGCAGAGGCAGAGAGAGGAAATCCCCAGCAGGCTCCATGCTCAGCACAGAGCCCAATGTGGGCTTGATGCGGAACTTGATCCCATGACCCTGGGACCATGACCCGAGCCAAAATCAAGAGTGGGATGCTCAACCGACTGAGCCACCCAGGTACCCCAGGCATTCCATTTTATAAAACTAATTTCTTGTTTCTGGATTTTATATTTTGCTCAAGTAGGCCTTCCTTATCCATATGTTCTCATATTTTCTTTTGGTACTTTTATACTTTTGTTTTTTTTTACTTTAGATCTTCATTATATGTGGCATTTAAATTTTGGTAGTGTGACATAGGGATCCATCTTTATTTTTTCAATTTTTATCTAACTCCAACTCGTTTTAAACTAGCCTTCATTCTCATTCATTTGAAATGCCACATTTATGGTGAACTAAATTTTAATACATACACAAGTCTGTTATGGGCTCCCTATTTCAGTTATATTGAGCTATTACTAAACTCTCAATTTTGGTTACCATGGTTTTGTAGAATTTCTTTATTCTTCACTCTTTTTCTTCTTTTCCTCCCCACTCCTCCTCCTTTCTCTACTCTTACTTTCATTTCACCTAGCTGAGCTTGTAGGACACTCCTATGAGGGTGAGACAAACTGGCACAAGCTTCCATCTCTGTTTTCTTCACTGTAGAATCTTTGTGCCTCTCGTACTCAGCACCTTTGCGTTTCTTTGCTGCCTAATGTCACCTTTCTGGGTCTTGCATTGTGTGAGATGCTGCCATTGGATGGATTGCTGCTTATAGTTGACTTGTTCTTTGTGCTTCATCCTTTTGATCCTTTGTGTGTGTATAAAATCTATTTCTTTTTATGACTATATTTAAACATTTTCCCTAAGTTCTCTGAAGATGTAAAATCAATTGTTGACATCAATACACGTGAATCCACCTCTTTATTTCCTTTTATTTATCTTTTTTGACTGCCTGACTGGTTTCTTCAGGAAGGATGAAATTGTTTTCTGAGTCAATGAGCTGCTGAATCTCAGAATCAGGTAGCACATGAATGTTACATGGTGCTCAGTGGTTTATACGGCCTTGGAAACAATTTGCTACCTAAAGTTCTGGCTGAACTTGTCCTGGATGCAGATAATAAGGGAGTGCTTGTGGGTGGTTCAGTAGGATGATAAATAGGCACACCTCTCCCTAGAGCTTTATCTCTCTAGACTCTTTGGGCCACTTTTCTGCTATCCACTTTGACTTTCTCTATGGTCATGGCCTGTCCGATCAGTGTTCTTCTTTAACATTTTATTGTCTTGTCTACAGTTTCTTTTCCAGATGAATTTCCTATTCAACTTGTCAGAATCTAATAAAAAAGTCTCAGAATTTTGACTTTGACTGTATTTAATTTACCAACTAATGGGAGGGATATTAACCTTATTGACCATGTTGGATCATCAGAACAGATTCTGATGACAGGACTTGGGACTTTAGTGGTTTTCATGAGTGTGTGTGTATGTGTGTGTACGTGCGTATGTAGGTGTATAGAATGGTGGGTGGGAGATAAACATGGAGGGCTTTCCTTTACAGTGTCATTCCAATAGGAACAGTAGGGGGAAAGTAAATTTACTTGTTTAGTCAGCCATCTTGAATAGAAGCTCTGATTACTTTTATGAGACAGAACAATCTATATTTAAAAAGGAATCAAGGCCAAATAAGCCAATACAGTTTGGTTTACATTAAAATGTTAATCAATGCACATAAAGTCACTGAATGCACACTGAAAGGTTGCCACGGCAACAGTCATTTTCATGAAATGATTTTAGATACTAGATTCTTGAGTGAAGGCATGCCTTATTATTTGCTTTAAGACATCTTTACTGCACTTGCTTTCTCTCTCTCTCTCTCTCTCTCTCTCTCTCTCATCTCCTTGGAGGTTAGAAAATGGAAAGGGATCTGCACCTGATAGAATTCTTTGAAAGCAACAGAAATAAATTTTACTCATTGGGTAAATATATTTACCCAAAAATATATTTATTGGTAGGATGAAAGGGTGGTTCACAGAGTTGAAGGAAATGTGAAGAGGGGGACTCAGAGGGGTCAGAAGTATAGAGCAACTCTGAGAATCTGGAAAGCAGTAATCACAAAATGGCATCTTCAGGGCAACCAGAAGAATGAGTGAACTCTTACCATTTTCAGTTTTGTGTCACTATGTTCAAGGTTTAAATTCTAGGAAGTTTCTGATCTACCTGGTTTGAAAGAAAAATTTTGTACACACACACGCGTGCGCGTGCACATACACACACCTTTTTATAGAGAGGATTGTTGCAGAGAGATGATTCTTCTTTTTTAATTTATTTAAATTCAGGTTAGTTAACATACAGTGTGGTATTGGTTTCAGGAATACAACCCAGTGACTCATCACTTACATATAACACCCAGTGCTCATCCAATGAATGCCCTTCTTAATGCCCATCACCCATTTAGCCCATCTTCCCACTGACTCCCCTCTAGCAACCCCCAGTTTGTTCTCTGTATTAAAGAATCTGTTATGGTTTGCCTCCCTGTTTTTATCGTATTTTTCTTCCCTTCCCCTATGTTCATCTGTTGTGTTTCTTATATTCCACATATGAGTGAAATCTTTCTCTGCCTGACTTAGTTTGCCTAGCATAATACACTCTAGTTCCATCCACATTTTTGCAAATGACAAGATTTCATTCTTTTTGATTGCCAACTAGTATTCCATTGTGTGTGGAATTCTTCTTTGCCCATTCATCAGTCAATAGACATTTGGGCTCTTTCCATAATTTGGCTCTTGCTGATGGCATTGTAGAGAGATTATTATTATTTTTTTTAAGTTTATTTCTTTATTTTGAGAGGGCTGCAGAGAGAGTCCTAAGCAGGCTCTACACTGACAGTGCAGGCTTAGGGGCTAGACTCATGAACCATGAGATCATGACCAGATGCTTAACTGACTAAGCCACCCTTTGCCAGGTGACTTTGTGGTTCCTCTTACCAGAGGTGTAGTATATTTTTCTGTCCTACTGATGTTGGGATGGGCCATGTGATTTCTTTTCGCCAATGAGATATTAGTGAACATGATGACAACAAAGGCTTCAAATATGTTGATGTGTTTTGGCTTGCCCTCCTGTGCTTCTGTGTTGCCATAAACATATCCTAAGTTCTCCCCTAGACCCAGAAGAATGATGACGTGGAGCAGAGCTGCCCCAACCGACTCACATACCCACAGTGTGAGGCTGAGCTGTCTCAGCAGACCTGCAGATTTATGAACATGAGAGTAAATACTTGTAGCATGTTCCTTGGTTTTGGGGTAATCTGCTAAGCAGCATTTTTTTGTGGTAGTATTTAACTGATACATTACTCTTCCAGTGAATGTATTCATTTAAACAAGAGTATTGTGGAGTTCATGCCTTAATCCATTTGCATGTTTATAGAGATTCATGCATGATAGGGAGAAAATGCTAGGCAGAAGCTGTCTTGTGGAATCCCCTTAGT
This sequence comes from Panthera uncia, assembly GCF_023721935.1. Taxonomy (NCBI): domain Eukaryota; kingdom Metazoa; phylum Chordata; class Mammalia; order Carnivora; family Felidae; genus Panthera; species Panthera uncia. Next base: position 53,860,561 of record NC_064807.1, on the reverse strand, counting down.
ATATACCAGGAGGAAAAAACCTACTAAATAAATATTGGTTTCACACACTTAATGATCACTGTTTTTGTTAGAAAAGTGAAGTGGATTCTGAAAAGCCTTTATAACACAGTATAGTTATCCAGAATTCTTTCCCAGCTAAGTGCATTTTCTTCAAAGTTCTAGTATAGGTTAGACTGTGGCTCTGGTTATTATAAACTTGCCAGAACTTTGATGGCTCTTGAAACTCTGTTTAATATGGTATCCAAAAAGAAAAAAAAAATGGTATCCAGCAGATTTCTAGGCAGAAGTCTTCCAAGGAGAAAGTCATCAACATATTCCTGGAAGTTGTTCTGTTTATGAGATTGAGTTCAAAACTCTAGTTTTTTTTTTTTTTTTGGTCTATAAAAAAAATCAGTTTTTATTTTATTAACTCTTATTAAATAAGAGTCTTCTTATTTGTATTGTTGATGGCAGGGTCCCCATCAACCTGGTTCCTGTCCTTTCTCCTTATCCCAGGCTGATTGGACTTATAAATATGCAAAAAAGTAATTTCCATTTCTTCAGCTATTGAGAAAATGGGGTTTGGGGGTGTCTGGGTGGCTTAGCTGAGTGTCTGACTCTTGATTTTGGCTTAGCTCATGATCCCAGGGTTCTGGGGTTGAGCCCCACATCGGGCTCCATGCTGAGCATGGGGCCTACTTAAGATTCCCCTCTCTCTCTCTCTCTCTCTCTCTCTCTCTCTCTCTCTCTCTGTCTTTCTCCCTCTCTCTGTCTCTTACTCTCACCCTCTCCCTTCTCTTCTGCTTGTGCTCTCTCTCTCTCTCTCTCTCTAAAAAAGAAAAAAAAAAAAGAAAAGAAAATGGGGTTGATCTTCACAGTGGCAAGCATTGCTTTCACTAATATAAAGTAGCATAGTCCCACCCCAGGAAACCTGGCAGCCTGTGGAAATAGTTCAACTCCGTGTGTGTGTGTGTGTGTGTGTGTGTGTGTGTGTGTGAACTAACATGGGCAAATGGCCCAGGTCATGCCTTTTGGCATGGTCTCTTACCTGTTGTCCACTGATGGATGACCTGAAGGGTCCTGAAGGAAGCCCATTTCTCTGGGTTTGGGCATCACAGAGTCACTGATTTTGGCCTTCAGTGGGGCCTCAGTGGACCTGGGAGGACTTCAGTTGTACAACTCTTGAACATTCCTGGACCTGGTGCAAATCGTCCTTTATGTCTTATGGCATAGTTTTGTAATTTTCTCTCAAAGTATATCCTCCACATTTCTTGAGTTTATTGATAGTGGTTATTCTTTACATGTAAAGAGTTTTGCTTTTGGAGTTAAATTTTTCATCGCGTTTTTGGGTTTTGCTAATATATAGGAAAGTTAGTAATTTGGATAATTTGTTTCATAACTAGCCCCTCAGTGAATATTCTGATGAGTTATGATTAGTTGATATCCTGAAGCTTTTAAATAGACCCTCATGTGAGAATTCTTTCTCTCTTCTGATAGTTATACTTTTTTTTTATTGCCTTCTCCCTACCCCCATTTGCCAAAATATTCAAGGAACTTTTAAATATAGCTGTAATATTGGATATTTCAGTTTTGATCCTAAAACTTATGTCTATGTTTTAAGGGGCTTGGTTTCTCATTTTCTGTTTTTCGATTCAGGTATATGTATATGTATCTCTGTGTATACTTTACAGATTTTTATTTTTAAGTAATCTCTACACCCAACATGGGCTTGAACCCACAACCCCAAGATCAAGAGTCACAAAGCTCCACTGACTGAATCAGCCAGGTGCCCGAGGCATATGTATAATTTATTAAATGAAGGGAATTGTTCCCTAAGTTTAATGCTCTGTAATGGATTATTAGAACATGAAAATTACCTGGACCATGAAAATGTGTTTTCAAATTATGTCAACTGGGGTATGGAAGAAAATCACATAAATCCTTCTTTAGAAAGAAAGAAAATTATACGAACAGAAATATGATTTTTCACTTTAAGAACAGAAGATCAACTTATCAGTAAAGTACTTGTTAGTTGGATTTTGAAGGTTCAAGAAAAGTATCTAAGACAAATGCATTTCCTTTCATTGGAGTAACTGTTTTGAAGCTCCTGACACCCAAGGAGAAGATAAGAATTTTTCTAGTACTAAAAAATCTGTTCCTTTCCTGTAGCACATAATAAACCCATTGTTTAATTTGCTGTCTCTAACACTTCTGAAATATTATTTAAACAAATTGTATTATTTTAATAGTGGTTTTTATTAAAGAGAATAATGAATGTCTCAAATGTTGTTTGTTGTAAATGATTCACAGTAAACTTCTAGGATCTTCTTTAAAGACTGGTTGTAAGCAACATTTATATAAAAATACGCACCCGAGGGGTGCCTGGGTGGCTCAGTCGGTTAGGCTTTGGATTTCGGCTCAGGTCGTGATCTTGCAGTTCATGGGTTCGAGCCCTGCATTATGCTCTGTGCTGACAGCTCAGAGCCTGGAGCCTGCTTTGGTTTCTGTGTCTCCCTCTCTCTCTGCCCTTTCGCCACTTGCTTCTGTCTCCGTCTCTCTCTCTCTCTCTCAAAAATAAACATTAAAAAAACTAAAAAAAAAATACACCTGATTTCTTCAATATAGTAGATTTAAAAAGATAAAAGAATTCTTGACAGTTTGCCCCCTGAAACTTAAACACAATGTAGTAAGTAATAGGGTGAGATAGTTACATGGTCACGGATAGCCCCAAATTGCAGTGTAACCCCAAATCACTAAGGAATGTACATCATGGATTTAATAAACTTCTTTGGCACATACTATGTCAAGAATTAGGCAAGAACTTCTGAGTTATGTGCATCTTGCACTTTCCTCAGCCCTGTGCGCTTCAACCTTTCTTTTCTCCCTCTTGAGAAGCCCACTCATGGAGGAAGCCTAATCTCCCATTAACTTCCTCAACTTCCTTCTTTTGCGTCACCTCCATTCACTCTCCCTAGCTCTAAGCTTGAAGACAGTTGAGGGGCTCTATTTAGCTAAAAGATTTTGAATTAGGAGAAGAAAAGAGCTAGAATATAAGCTATTAGATTTAAGAGTGGTTTTCAGTGGACATAGGGCAAGTTTAAAAATTCTTCCCCCTTTTTTTCCCTACTGGTGTCCTATGAAGTTCTTCCCCACTCTGCGAGAATACTTTTTTTTTTTTTTTTTTTGGCATGATGTGTGCAGCCTTAGTAGCCCCAAGGCTGGGAAGGCTGGGAAGGCTGGGAAGGGCTTGATGCACCCAAACAGCTTTTCTCTCATCATTGAAATTCTCCTCACATACCAGTCTGGTTATTTTCTTATACATTTGCACAAGGTATCTATGGCATGAGTCACAGTAAGAAACTCATCATAAGAATGTGCCAGATTGCAAAATAGATTTCCTTCCCCCCACTAATAGCAGATTCAAGATTTTAAAATTACAGTGATTCAGTAGGCTTAAGAGTATGATTTTTGAAGCCTCATACTTTTTTTTTTAATATAAACTGCATTTTTGACTATAAAAATTAACTAAAATTGTCATTTAATTTATTCTCAAGTTTAAACAATTGCCCCTATGGAGCTGTACTCTTCAAATTGAAAATGAATTCCATCATAAATATCACACCACAATTAAGTATCACAAGCATAGGCAGCAGGTGCAACTCTACTGTTAGCGTGTATGTGTGCCGTGTGTACATGCTGAGTGTGTGTTGTGTGTGTGGTATATGTGTGTATATATGATGGGTGTGTGGTTTGTGTGTTGGGCATATATGTGTTATGTACATGTGTTTGGTGTATTGTGCTATTTATGGTATATTTTTTGTGACGAATAAATGTGTGCTGTGATGTGTGAGTGGAGTGTGTGGTATGTGTGTGGTGTGTTTGCTTGTGGTGTGTGTTGTTTGTGTAGTATGTGCGTTTTATGTTTGTGTGATGAATATGTGGGGTGTGTATGTGTGCATGTCTGTGTGTGTCTGTGTGTGGTGTTCTGCAGGGATTTGAGACCCAGAGCTTAAACTTTTTGGTTTAAGGGGCACCTGGGTGGCTCAATTGGTTGAGTATCCAACTTCGGCTCAGGTCATGATCTCACAGTTTGTGGGTTTGAGTTCCACATCAGGCTTTGTGCTGACAGCATGGTCCCTGCTTTGAATTCTCTGTCTTCCTCTCTCTCTGCCCCCTCCCTTCCCTGCTCATGGGCTCTCTCTCTCTCAAAAATAAATAAAAAATTATTAAAAAGTGTTTTTGGTTTAAGAGTCTCTCTGCATTGGGATCAGTTAGCAAAGTCTTTACAATTGTTTCATCTCTTCAGAAATCATTTAGAAGGTGTTTTCTTAAGCTTAAGTGGTTGTTTTTTAGGAGGAAACTTCAAATATTATAAACTAGAAGAAAGTGAAAGTGATTGCTGCATTACTGTAAGCTTAGCTGACAATATGATTTAATTTAGCAAACAAAACCACTTGTATACAGAGTTAGTATACTCAGAGCTTCAAGATGACCCATCTCCTCTGCCTCTGACGCATAATCCATCCTGGTCAGTTGGAACATTTCTTTCTCTTCAGAGGCAGTTGCATGTTGGCATTTCTACTAATGGCCCTATGCCATCCGATGGGAGACAGCATAGCCTAGAGACTGAGAATGGGAACTCCTGAGTCCGAACACTTGGATCTGAATGCTGGCTCTACCAACCAGGTGAGGGCTTAACCTTGCTGAGTTACCTCATCTGTGAAATGGGGTAATAGTGGTATTTGCCTCACAGGGTTGTTGGGAGGCTTTTTTGAGATGGTGCTGTAAACATGGTGCTTGGAAGATAGTAAGTATGAAATGTGATGTATGTATGTGTGGTAAGTATAGAATGAGCACGTGCGTTGAGGATGGAGGGGATCCTCCATCCATGCATATGGCCGTGCCATATGGAAGGTAATGGAAGCTGTTAGTGGACCATTTTTTCCAAGATTTACCATGAATGTATTCCATTTGGTTTGCCTATACCAATTAGATTTATGAATGACCTCTTAGGTCTTGCATCAGTGTAGCCTGATTTCTTGGTAGGGTTAATAATGTGTCTCTTAAAGAATGCTTATGAGGGGTTTTAAATGACATGTCAGTGGTTCTAGGTCTGGCCCCAAATAAGGCAAAAGTCATTTGAGCAAAAGTGCTCTCCCCTGCATGTTGAAAAACTGGCTCTACCATCTATCTATTCCCTGCTCTAGAATAGGTAAATGTCTCAGTGATGGAAAACTGTACTCAGCATAAAAAACCCCTACAAAGACCCTAACATATTATATGAGTCACTCTGACTAACATGCAGTCATTTGGCAGAATTTTCAGGGGAAACTTCACATTTTGTCCTTGCTATTTCTGGGCTCCTGTATAGACAGTAATGTCTGAGTAAAGTGTCCATTAGAAGGCTCTGGGTGCTGAAACAGGCTGTGGATATGGGATGTCTACTGTGTTCCTTCGATTGTGCTTGTCCATTTTGTTTAATAAGGAGGATCTCAAGGCCCTCTCTTGGTGTGAGGGAGGCAAATTGTGGAATCAAGGGGCATGTGGGGATGGGGAAATACCTACAGAAATCCAAAACCTTGCACTTGTCTAGTACTGTAGCCACTGCCAAAGAGTTTTGTGAAGTACCCAGCCAGCTGGAAAGATGCCCCTGGGGACAACCGCTATATCCACCATGCCAGCATCTACTCCTGCCCCTGGCCTTCACAGTTAGTGCTGGTCTTTAACATGTCTGCTGGACATTAGGCTGAGTGTCAGGAACTAACAGAGAAGGGCAGTCCTGCCAGGTTTCTATCAGAACTTAGCTCTCCCTGTCTTTTCCCCTGTCTTGTGTCTCTCCCCTCAGTCTGGGGCCCACAGGCAGATGGAAGGGATGTCTTTAGCATCCCTACCTCCAGTCCTCAGTCATTGTTAATGACAAAGTCATCTATTGCACCCATCCCTTTAATCCCACGTTTATCCCACCTCCCCTCAATCTCATCCACCTTGCCAAGGGTTCTTCATTATTTCTCCAGCAAGATTTAAATCCATACCTTAACCTTTCTTCTAGGCCCTCCTCAGACATCCTAAAATTATTTTCTTCTTGAGTCACTTTCTCTCTACCAGTTTTTCCAGGAGAATTTTCTTGGACAACATTTCATCCCTTCTAGATTTTCTCTCCACTAAGTTTTATGTCAAGCTTAGCTCTGCCTGTGGGTCCTCCGTGTCCAGCTCACCAAATCAATTTCTCTTTTTTATGTAGATAACTCTTGCTTTCTTACTTAAATTAAAATTTTTTACTTAATTAAAATTTTGTTAAATACAAAATTTGGAATTGGGCTTCCTAGAAGTTAAGAAAAAAGAGAAACATGATGAATTATATAATTTCCATGTCTCATCATAGGATACATATCAGTTTGCAAACATTGAATTTTTTTAGGTATTACATACTAGAAGAATCTGCCCATTCAGTTACTTATTGTGCAAGTGCTGTGTTCCAGACCATGGATATGAAGTGTATAAGAAAAACAAATTCTCTCTCTTCATGAGGTTTTTGGTGAAGAGAGAGAGTCAAGAACTCATTAGATAGTGATGAGTGCTCTGAAGGCAAAGTGGATTAATGGGATAGAGAGTGCTGGGGAGGCAGGGGGAAGGTCTCTCTGGGGAGGTGACATATGAGCACTTACCATGAATGATAAGAAGAGCCATGCAAAGAGCATTTCAGGTAAGGAAACAGCAAGTTCCAAGGACCAGGGATAGGAAAAAACTTCATATATTTGAGAATCAACCAGTAAGACTGGAGGAAACTTGGAGAGGGATATAGCAGTTGTGTGAGTGGCAGGGGACTGGTAGGAGATGAAGCTAGAGAAGGTAGCCATGTTTGGCTTTGTAGAGATTTGGATTGTTTTCCCCAAGTGTGATTGGGGAGCTTTTGGAAATTTTGAAGAGGCAAAGTTTTGTTATCTTTCGTAGTGTCTAATTCTGATTCCCACTAGCTATTATACGGAAAACAGCCAGCAGGAGGCAAAAGTGGAAGCAGGGAGAACAATTGGGTCTTCTACTGGAGTCCCTATTGGGACTATTGCAAAAGTCTGAGTGACAGAAAATGCTGACTTGGTCCAGGATGAAGTTGGTGGAGGTGGGATTAAGTGTTTGGACTCAAGCAGAATCAATATGACTTGCTGATTAGCTGCATGAAGAGAACGAGAGAATTGAGATTGTTCTAGGTTTTTGGTTTGAACAAATGGATGAATGATGATCCATCTTTTAAGATAGCAAAGACTGGGCATAAGCTGGTTTGGAGAGCAAGATCAGGAGTTTTATTTTGGACATGGTCAAATTGAGTTACTTATGAGATAATTCAGTTGAGATGTAAAGTGGACACTTGAATCCGTAAGTATGGAACTCAGGGATGTGATATACATTTGGGCATCAGCAGCACACTCAAGTTGTATCTATTACTATTTCAATGGAGCACTTAAATTAATAGACAAGGTTTTCAATGGGGATTGATATAGAAATAGTTTTCAAATGGCCAGTTCGTGACTATATTGGCCATGGTTCTCCAGAGAAACAGAATAGGATATGTATTTAAAGAAATAAACAAATAAGATTTATTACAAGGAATTGGGTCAAGTGATTATGGAGGCTGAGGGGTCCCAAAATCTGCAATTTGGCAAGCTGGAGACCCAGGAGAGCCAATATGTATGTAGTTCCAGTCTGAGTCCAAAGGCCTGAGAATCAGGGAAGCTGATGGTATAAAGAGGAGTTTCCTCTTATTCAGTCTTCTTGTTCTACTCTGTTCTTCAGTAGATTGAGTGAGACCCACCCACCCCAAGGAGGGCGATCTACTTTACTCAGTCTTCTAATTCAAATGTTAATCTCATCCAGAAACACTAAGATATACCGAAAATGATGTTTGTCCAAAGGTCTGGGTACCCCATGGCCCAGGTAAGTTGACACATAAAATTAATCATTACAATAGAGCATTACATGAAATTATAATTCTATGAGGAGTGTGTGCAGCTAAAACAGGGAGTTTCTTGATGATCTAACTTGTTATAAGGTTAGAACCTGTAAATTCCAGAGGCAGGCCTGGCTTGCATGGCAATGGTTGTTTTTCCTTATTGTACAAGAATTTTAGCTTTTTCTTATAGACCCAAAATGAATACTAGATAAATAAATTGGTTGACCCAGTGAATCAAGTAATTAATTAACCCATTAAACATTTATAAAGATTTTTTAACTTGCCGGATAATACCATTAGGTCACAGTCTATTTGGGAGGCCACCACATGAACAGGTAAATTATGTTTCAGTGGGGCTAGTGCCTGGCCACAATGAAGGTATGAAGAAAGAAGAACAAAGGAGGAAGAGACAATACTAATGGAGAAAGAGTTGGTGGTTAGGGAAGGATTCACTGAAGAAGGTTGACCAGGGTTTTGCTAGGTGAAGAAGGAGGCAGAGGAGTTGTGTATAGAGAATGGTGTGGAGGTATGGGAGGGCCTGAGGTGTCTAGATAGGAGAGATGTGTAGGATGCATGGTATTGAGTGGAGGGAACTGAGACCATTTGGGCCCAGAGGGTGAAGTACCTTGTATTTCTGCCTAAGGAGTTTGGGTTCTCTCCTGCAGGCCAGTAGGTCTCCTCTACCTTTAGTAGAAACAAGAATCACCTGGGAACTTGTTAAAAATGGGGATTCCTAGGCCTTCTCTCTAAGGAGATGGATGCAGTACGTCTGGGGCTCAGGAAGTGACAGCTTAATGAGCTCCCCAGCTGATTCCAATGCAGTTAGTTCAAAGACCCTACCACCACTATGTGCTGTGAAAGCTTTTCAGAAAAGGGAGTGACATGACCTGATTTATTTTTAGGAAGATAATTCTGCCAACTGTGTGGAAAACAGACTGACTTCACTGGCAGGGAAAAATGTATAGGAAGTTGCAGCAGCCGGCATCCTGGTGAGAGATTATGATGACTGGGGCTAAAATGTTAGTAGGGATGAAGAAATGGTCTGAATCTAAGAGACCTCTCTGAGTTACGATTCACAGTTGACCTGAGCAGAAGAAGGGCTGAGAAGAATGAATGTTGGTTCCCAAGTGTCTACCTTGGAAGAATGTGTCATCAATAATGGCTGGCACTTGGTAACTATGTGTTGAATGAATGGGTGAATAAATATGGGAAAAGTAGGTGAGATGGAGTCAGAAAGGAAAATTGCATTTTATTAAAAAAAATTTTTTTTTAACGTTTATTTATTTTTGAGACAGAGACAGAGCGTGAACGGGGGAGGGTCAGAGAGAGAGGGAGACACAGAATCGGAAACAAGCTCCAGGCTCTGAGCTGTCAGCACAGAGCCCAATGCAGGGCTCGAACTCACGGACTGCGAGACCATGACCTGAGCTGAAGTCGGACCCTTAACTGACTGAGCCACCCAGGCACCCCAAAAATTGCATTTTAGATGTTATATTTGAAGTTAATACGAGAAGTACTGATCTAGTATTGGTGAAGAAAGCTCATGCAGTTTTGGAGATATGGATTTGGAAGTTGTTAGTGTAGAGATAGTTCTTAAAGCAAAAGTAGAATCTGAGCCTACTTATCAAGAAGATACAAACCTTAAATAGAAAAAAGCCAAGCATGCAAACCTTTTGGTGTATTTAAAGGACAGACAGAGGAAAACTATTTGGCAGAGAGAGAAAGTAGTTGAAAAGAAGTTGGAGGATTCACAGGAAGTATGTTTTGAAAAGTTTTGAAAATAAAGGAAAGAGTTTTAGGAAGTATGTGTATATGTGTATACATGTGTGTGTGTGTGTGTGTGTGTGTGTGTGTGTGTGTGTGTGTGTTGGAGGGGCATCTTGGGACCATGTTGTCAGACTAAATGCTGAAATATGTTCTGCCAAAACTCTTCTTTAATATACAGTTGACTCTTGAACAATGGCACCAATCTTCTGTGCAGCCGAAAAATCTGCATATAAATTTTGACTCCCCCCAAACTTTGCTAATAGCCTACTGTTGATTATAAGCCTTAATGACAACATGAACAGTCTATTAACACATATTTTATATGTTATATATATTATATACTGTATTCTTACAATAAAAATAAGCTAGAGAAAAGAAATTGTAAAGAAAACCATAAGGAAAATACATTTACAGTACTGTATGGTGTTTACTGAAAAAAAATCCATAAATAAGTGGACCCATACAGTTTATTTTTTTTATTTTTTATTCTTTTCAACATATGAAATTTATTGTCAAATTGGTTTCCGTACAACACCCAGTGCTCATCCCAAAAGGTGCCCTCCTCAATGCCCATCACCCACCTTCCCCTCCCTCCCACCTCCCATCAACCCTCAGTTTGTTCTCAGTTTTTAAGAGTCTCTTGTGCTTTGGCTCTCTCCCACTCTAACCGCCCCCCCTTTTTTTTTCCTTCCCCTCCCCCATGGGTTTCTGTTAAGTTTCTCAGGATCCACATAAGAGTGAAAACATATGGGATCTGTCTTTCTCTGTATGGCTTATTTCACTTAGCATAACACTCTCCAGTTCCATCCACGTTGCTATAAAGGGCCATATTTCATTCTTTCTCATTGCCACGTAGTACTCCATTGTGTATATAAACCACAATTTCTTTATCCATTCATCAGTTGATGGACATTTAGGCTTTTTCCACAATTTGGCTATTGTTGAGAGTGCTGCTATAAACATTGGGGTACAAGTGCCCCTATGCATCAGTACTCCTGTACCCCTTAGGTAAATTCCTAGCAGTGCTACTGCTGGGTCATAGGGTAGGTCTATTTTTCATTTTTTGAGGAACCTCCACACTGTTTTCCAGAGTGGCTATACCAATTTGCATTCCCACCAACAGTGCAAGAGGGTTCCCGTTTCTCCACATCCTCTCTAGCATCT